>NC_133140.1:31257945-31557945 GCF_048418815.1 Hemitrygon akajei
CGTGTTTTGCAAAATTTCTCAAAATCTATACCTCTTTCCCCATTCAAAAGAGGGAGTGAAACAGAAGTCGCAATATCCAGGTGAATTTTGATAGCGTTAGAAAGTAAAGGGTAGAGAGTTGAGCGCAAATGGAATTCGAAGGCGAATAAATTCCAGCTGTCATTTTACAGACCATTTTTACAGCTTGCCATATCCCACTGCAAGCGATCCCCACTGTCCAGATCTGCAATTTTCTTGAACCAGTTTAATTCATTAACGTACGAATCATTAATAGAGATGAGAAACTAACAACGTAGCTAGCACCGATCCCCGCGGTACACCTCTAGTTACAGGCCTCCAGACAGAGAAACGTCGTCTACTACCATTCCCTGGTTTTCCTGCCAAGCCACTGTTAAATGCATTTTACTACTTCATCCTGAATATCAACCGAACCTTCTTGATCAGACTCCCATTCCGGATTTTGCCAAGGGGTTTGCCATGTACCCAACATCCACTGCATTTCCTTCACCATAATCTCGAGTAAATTCCTCGAAAAACTCTTAAAGATAAGCTAGACACTACTTACCATGCAGAAAATCTTGATGGCTATTCCTATTCCTATTTAAATAGTTATGTATCCTGTCACTTCGAATATTTCCAATAAGTTACCTTTTACAAGCATCAGGCTCACCATCCTTAAAGATCCCGGCGTATTCTTGGAACCTTTCTTGAATAACTATAAAATATTAGTCATATCTAATCCTCCGGCACTTCACCCGTGGGTCAGGACATTTGGAATACTTCTATCAAGACACATTAAAATTCTGCACAAACCCCGTAAAAGGTCGGATGGGAGTCTATCTTGGACCCTGAGGACTTATATAAACTAATTTGCCTTATAGCAGCAAGTACATAAACATCTGTAATCCGTATATGGTCCATGGCAGTGTTATGCGGGAACCGCGAGCTCAGCATGGCCATTGTAGGCAGAGAGCGAAATGCTAAATGTTGTGACACATTGATAAAACAATTTGAGAATAGACTTTCCGAAGTTATATACGGACCATAGTTGTAACGGAAGCAGTCCACGTTTACAAAATCATGTACTTTGGGGTCACCTTTGAGTGAAATCTCTGGAGGGAGAAGCGGAGTTCGTTCAGCTCCTGGGTTACCTCTCTGCAGGGCATCATCGTTCGTATACCAGTGTCAGGTCACTATCGACCATTTTGCTGCAGGCCGACAGGTTTATGAGCGAATAGAGAAGTAGAACAAATGCGCTTAATATCGGCTTCGCATTTGCGTTCCTAGATGTTTCATGTAGGGTACGATTTGCCATATTCAACACATTAAATACGGGAGAAAATTTCCAGCAATGATTTACATTCCGAGGGAGGCTCGATCAGTGAATGTTGATGACTGGAAAGCTCCAACGCAAGTTCTGAAAAACTACCTGAACAAATGAGTTGCCAGAATATTAAAAACATGTGCAAGAGTTTATTGCATTCGGACTGTGGAAATCTGTCATATTTTGGGTTTGTAGTTCAGATTAGAAATAAAAAAAAAGACAGAAAGGAACACCTTCTAAAGCCAACTGGCTGCCGCAACCACAATCATGTGATAAAACTGAAAGACAATTCAAAACTGAACGTCTTCCACACTTTGCACCCCTTAGATTCGCCTTCTCGGTGTCTTCTTCGAATTCTTCCTTTCATCTGTCTCTGCACGGTGACTCGACCTTATTTTGTTTATTTTGCACTGTATGTGCTTGATGTTGACTGCACGTGCTGTGTGGGAATACATGGACTGTATTTTGCAGTTGACCCCAAAAGAAGGATGTTTCCTTTAGTCATGTACATCTGTGTGGTTTAATAAATATGAACTTGAATTTAAAATAATTTATAAAATACTGGTAATCTATGGCAGGTAACTAATTTGATAATGAGATGGCATTGTAATTGGAGGGAAGATAAAGGAATTTACTTTAACTAAATGGATAGTAAACAACCAATATAACTATCTTTTTATTCAAGCTCCCCCAAATCCATTGGAAATCGTTCTTATCGGAGGGTTTTCCTCTCTTTGGAAGTTCCTCTGTAAAACAGCTGCCTTCTACCCGAAGTAATTTGTAATCGTCTGGCAAACAAATAACAGGCAAATTCACAGTGGAATAGAAAATAAACCGGACCATGAAGGGTTTATACGAGGCTTACAGTTTATTGGAAATTAATCAGTCTGCTTGGGGAAAAGATGTTTACATCTGTCCGGTGTCGCATGTCTCCCTCACGGTGCTTGTCTGTTTCAGCTACATCCTAGAGCAAGGCAAGATGGTGTTTTGATGAAGTCATGATGTTGGGTCATGGAGGTCAGCATGTTCAGAATCTTTTGCGCTCAATATAAGATTGAAGAGCTTACAAGTGATAGTGGTGGGGTCAATGTAACCATGTAAGAACAGTAACTGAACAGCTACCACGGAAGAATGAGTAATTTTAAAGATCAGTAATCGACAGTGAATAGTAAACGTGTTCAAAAACTTATGTGTTGTTCCCGCCAATTGAAATCGTGCAGCACGAATGAAGAAATTGAAATCGTACAATAGTTGTAAGGTAGCAAACTTCTGGACATTTGCTAAAAATATGACAAAGAATGATTCCCTCACGGTGCCTGTCAGTTTCAGCTACATCCTGGAGCAAGATAGGCTGGTGTCTTGATTGCGTCCTGATGTAAGATCTCGGACCGAAATGTCGTTATTTTATTCCTCTCCTTATCTGCAGCGTACCTTTAGCATTTAGTGTGTTACTCGGAATTTTGAAAATGTTCAGAATCTCTAGTGCTCCCGGCAAGATGGAAAAGTTTCCAAATGATACAGGTGTGTCGATCAAATATGTTTAAGAATAGTCACAGAACAGCTACCCAAACACGGAAGAAGGGCGAAATTTTCAGATTACTTGACTATAGTGAACATTATTTCTATCTCAATCTTTGTTATCAAGTTTCGAATTACGAAACATAACAATGATAATAATACAAAGAGATCGGGATTACATTACTAACGGTCAACACATACAAACACAGACTCCGAGTAACATATGTAATCTAAGCCTCCCAATCTCTTAATAACTGAACATGAAAAAGATTCAATAACTTTTATACAAAAAAAAAACAAAAGTCCACCAAAAATAAAAAAAAACCAAAAAACCAAACTAAACAAAACAAAAGCTGGGCTGCCGTGTTTCATCAGTTAAATCATTATTTCTCTTTAACTCCACTCCTCTACACATGAACAGAAGGTTATTGAGAAGGATTCGGAGAAGGTCAGCTTATATTATATGATAATGTTGAATAAAGACCTCCAGGTTTCTTCAAATTTAACCACAGGATCAATAGTGCCATTCCTAATTTAAACATGTTTATTGTTTGGGAAAATCATTGGACCTTCTGACTATTAATGTAGCAAATGCAACCAAAGGGCAAGCTGAAGGGGAGAAATGACTAGAGTCCATCACAGGTAATCCAAACATTGCTGTAATAGGATGAGGTTGTAAATCAATGTGCAAAACTACTGAAATATTATCAAAAATGTCTTTCCAATATTTTTTTCCAGAAGAGAACATGACCCGAACAGATGTGTCAAGGAAGCTACTTCAGAATTACATCTGTCACAGACAGGATTTATATGACAATAAAAACGAGCTAACTTATCCTTAGACATACGGGCCCCATGAACCACCTTAAATTGTATCAAAGCGTGCCGAGCACAAGTTGAAGGAGAGTTAACTAGTTGGAGAATATTCTCCCTTTTCTATGTAATAAGTTGTCTTTCCCATTCATTCTTAATTTTATCAGATCTACCAAGACGTACTTTCGTAATCAGATCATAAATAATTGCCATTAAACTCTTCTGATAGGGGTTTAAACCTAATTTTGTTTCTGTAATTTCAGTTTGATGTGGTATCGGAAAAATAGGTATAATAACATTCAAAAAGTTTCTAATCTGTAAATATCTGAAAAAAATTAGATCTAGACAAATTATATTTCTTAGAAAAACTGTTCAGAAGACATGAGACAGTTTTCCATGAATAAATCACGAAAACATGTTAGTCCCTTCGTTTTCCATAAAAGAAAAGCTTGATCAGATCTGGATGATTGGAAGATTAATTGGACATAATAGAACTTGTTAGGATAAATTTATTGAATCCAAAATATTTACGATATTGAAACCATATTCGTATTGGATGTTTAGTTATTGGACTAGACGTTTGTTCATTCAGTTTAGTAAGTGCAAAGGGAAGCGAGGCCCCTAAAATAGAAGCAAGTGAGAACCCCTGTACAGACTTGCACTCGAAGTTTCTCCAACGTGGACATTGAATTTCATTCAAATCTTTGTCCAGAACGTTAAATATAGAAGATTAATGGCCCAATAATGGAATCTAAAGTTCGGCATTCAATGTGAAAGGTGCTTAAAAACAAATATCTTATACCCTCAGTCTAAATCGTGTAGGATGAATTAAGTAGTTGATTTCGTGTAGTACGTGTAAGTTAACAAACTTCCGGACATTTGTCAAAGATGAGACAATGCAAAACTTAAACTCTAAATCGCATGGTGATATAACAAAGGGGGAGAGCATCTGCTGGTGAGTGAAGATGTACTTAATTGATATAGTTTTACCGGAAAAAATGTGGGCATGGGGCAAAATCAGTATCAAGGTAGGAATTCCTGAACACTGAGGCCTGACACTTAATTGCCACCTGGATCGAATACATAGCGAGCGAGACTGTGAACGGGCTTTGACAAAGTTCTGTCTCTGCGTAATTGCATTCCAATAATAGTGGACAGCGCAGTTCAGATGGATGACTCGTGTTATCTATGTTTTCATTATGCAGTTTTCCATTAATTCGGGTTTGTCACTCGGAAAGCTGTGGAAAACTTAACAGCGTGAAAATACGTTTAATATGCTCGACACACATTCAGGAGGCTTAGAGAGTACAGTGTTATAAACTCAAGAAGTTAACGAGTAATTTCAGCATGTAATGTGGAAAGGAATTGTTGCTGCTCCGGGAATCCTTTGGCGAGACTGCAAGTTATACATAGGGTTTTGATCGGACTAAAAAATGTCCTTGACAGACATGACTTAAAAGGTTGAATCAAGATCAGAATTGTATTAGGTTAAATGATTACACGTCCAATGGTTGTGCTGATATCTATTGGCAAGAGAAGTAGAGGATAAAATGCAGCCGAGCCTATTCTTACTGTCGGTAAATAGCTCGTAAGTGTATGGAAAAACTAAAGCAGATTTCTTTGTTCTATACTGTATATTCTGCCATTTTCCTATCAGTGTGTAGTGAGATTTGAAAGGACCCTATGTAATAGCTATGTAATATTGTTGATCCCCATGTGTGGATTTGTTTTCAGATGTATAAATGCTTCACAGTTACTTTTTCAAGGAGCTGAAACCCGATTGATTCTCGCTTGTGCGGTGGACGGATCGGCAATTTTAATTCTGATAATAATTTTGCTGAAGCTCAAGCTAAAGAGAACGCACGGTAAGAACACTGATCGCTGAGAACCATCACCTCTATTTGCACAAAATAGAAGCGTTAATGACATTTAACTTCAAAACAGTAAATTTTATTTGCAGAATGATTGGACATGGATCACGATTTTCGAAGCCGGATTTCAGCGATATTATTCTGGCGCGATGCATGCTTGATTTTAAAATTCAACTATTTCACCAGTCCACTGGAAATATGTTATATCTGATTTTCGAATGTTGTTATATCCCTTTGGAGTTCTTCAAATAACTTTTGCTAATACAATGGCAGATCCGTATTTTGAAACGTAAACGAATTGGCATAGATCTAAACTACCTCTGATCGTGTAAAGAACATTGACCAACTTATGTACGTCTCATTGGTTTTAATTTCCATTTTGGTTGCCATACTTAAATACAGTACCGCCGCTGTTATGCTATTATCACTTTACAGCCTCGTTGAAAAGCAAAACCTTTTGAGCATAGCACCAGGTGAATGCAGAACACAGTATATTATTAGCACGACTGTTACCAACAAATACTTTCTGAAAGATCCGTACCCTCAACAGTTCCACTTACATGATTAGTTCGATTGGTATCAAATAAAGAAAGTACAATGTTTGCAATGCAAATCATTTCTTTTTGATTTCTCTTCTGAAGGGCGTAACACAAAATCTTTGGACGGATGACAGAATGAAGAACCGGTAGGTGAAGTGACTCGTCTTGTTTCAGAACGGGACATTCGCATAGCAAAGATATCATGAATCTATTTATTCCATAACAGTTTGGAGCGTAGTAGGGAAAATAAAACTATTTTCCCCGTCAAATATTTATTTTTAAGTATATATCCAAGATTTATTTGAATGTTTCTGTTGCATCTGCTTCCTGTATCCTTTCAGGTTTTCGACATCAGTTCATAACCAGTTGGAATGGAAGTGAAACGGTAATATTTACCATTGGAAGTTCAGTTGATTTGATGAACAATTCAGCACACATCTGAGACTGTGTAAAACTACTAAATGCTAGTTTACGAGAATCGCAGTTGACTGGACAATGAGAAAGTACAGTAGTCGCACGAATCATTTAGTAATGTGTGTTACATTTGACCTGACGGACAGTAAGCAAGGTAAAATGTAACTAAATCTTGTTTTGTTGAAATGGTCTTTGCAATATTAAATGCAGTTTCAACCCCGATCCGCAACAAAGATCCGCAGAGCAGTGCGTTGCCTGCAGTGGAATAGAATATACTTGTAACAAAAGTTTGTCGTATGTGTTGAACAATGGTAACCACATTTAATCGAAACTCCACATGGCACCTTCCAGTCCACGATGCTACGCTGAATGAGTATAATCCTCAATGTGGGAAGCAAAGCCTAAAACGGATAAAAGTATTGTCGTCTCCCATTTGGATTCAAACCAGAAAATAATCTGTAGCTAACTACCGATTTTGGAAAGAGAACCAGCTGACGTTGCAGGCTGACGGTCCTTCCGCAGACTGCAACCTGTAAGTTAACTATTTCTCTTCAACTGGTGGTTCCAGATCTACTAAAATTTTGTGTGTTCTATTTCTCTGTTTTACTTCATGTTTCCACCACTTTAATGGTTTTTTTTGCTACCTGGATTCATTTTCATGATAACATTTTGCTTCTCGTGTTTAAGTAATCACTTTCCCCAGTTTAACGCATTTAGTTTTAATTTTACCAAGCAACATTAGGTGCAAATGAGCGACTGCAGCAACAAGGCAGTAATAAATACATCACTGATTTCATTATGGTAGAATTCCACTAAAAGTTCTACCAGTATTCGTAACACTTTCGGAAATGTAGTGCTACTTCTTACAGTAATATCCAAATTCTGTCATGGTCCGGTCCGTGAAATCCGCATACCGGTTCACAGTCCGGTCCAAGCTCCTTATTCCACGTTTTCCGGGTTTCCCCAGTTCTGTTGAGGCAGCTGATTCTTGTTTGGGCGGGCCTCATAAATAGCTTCAGTATCCAGCCAGAGGCTGCTGGATTGTTCCTGTCCAAACACCTTGTCTGTATCCCTTCCCTTCACCTCCCTCCTGGAGCCTTGCCTTGCCTCACCTCACCACTGCCTAGAGCCTTACCTTGACTCGCCTCACCTCTGCCTGGAGCCTTGCCTTGCCTCGCCTCGCCTCTGTCTGGAGCCTTGCCTCGCCTCGCCTTGCCTCTGCCTGGAGCATTGCCTTGCCTCGCCTCGCCTCTGCTTGGAAACTTGCCTTGCCTCGCCTCACCTCTACCTGGAGCCTTGCCTCGCCTCGCCTCGCCTCTGTCTGGAGCCTTGCCTCGCCTCGCCTTGCCTCTGCCTGGAGCATTGCCTTGCCTCGCCTCGCCTCTGCTTGGAGACTTGTCTTGCCTCGCCTCACCTCTACCTGGAGCCTTGCCTCGCCTCACCACGCCTCTGTCTGGAGCCTTGCCTCGCCTCGCCTCGCCTCTGTCTGGAGCCTTGCCTCGCCTCGCCTCGCCTCTGTCTGGAGCCTTGCCTCGCCTCGCCTCGCCTCTGTCTGGAGCCTTGCCTCGCCTCGCCTCGCCTCGGCCTGGAGCCTTGCCTCGCCTCGCCTTGGTCTGGAGACATGCCTCGCCTCGTCTTGCCTTGCCTGTGTCTGGAGCCTTGCCCTGTTTGGAATTGTCTGTAGTGTCTACGCCTTCGCTCGGTAGGTCCGGCCGTTTTGCCGCTGCCTAGCTTTGGGAAATGTCTCGTCGTGTCCAGCGTTCTGTGTTATGAGTCCCGGCCCTACGTTCTGTACCAATGGAGGGGTCCCAGCTCCGTGTTCTCTGCGATGAGAATTGGCCCTACATCCTGTATCCAAGGAGTAGTCCCGGCTCAATGTTCTGTGTTCCCGTCATGTCCATGTGCCTCGCCCAGCACAGGAATACATTGCCCAGCCCGGTGCTGGGATTCCCTCGTCCTGTGCTGGGGTTTCGGTGTCCTTTCTAGGAGTCACTCGTCCAGTCCTGTTGTCTCTCCCTCCACCAAGGCTCTGTGTTCTCGTCGTGTCCCTGTGCCTCGCCCAGCACAGGAGTACCTTGTCAGCCCGGTGCTGGGATTCCCTCATGCTGAGCTGGGGTTCACTTGTCCTGTTCAGGAGGCTCACGTCCAGTGCTGTTGTCTCTCCCTCGACCAAGGCTCTGTGTTTTCGTCTAGCCATGTGCCTCGCCAAGCCCAGGAGTACCTTGCCCAGCCCGCTGCTGGGGTTCCCTTGTCCTGTCCAGGAGGCTCACGTCCAGTCTTGTTGTCTCTCCCTCGACCAAGGCTCTGTGTTTTCGTCTAGCCATGTGCCTCGCCAAGCCCAGGAGTACCTTGCCCAGCCCTGGGCTCGGATTCCCTCGTCCTGTGCTGCGGTTCCCTTGTCCTGCGCTGCGGTTCCCTTGTCCTGCCCAGGAGTCTCACGTCCAGTCCTGTGCGTCCCCTCATCCGGTAGCCCCATCTTGTCCTCGCCTGGTTCTGGAGTCCGAGCCCAAGTCAAGACCCAGGTTCTGGGTCCTTGTCCAATCTTTTACTCGGAGCCTAAGCCCAGGCTCCTAGTTCCTGGTTGTATGTCCTGGTTTTGCTATCCTCGTCAAGTCCTAGCCCAGGCCTGGAATCCTTGTCTCATCCAGGGCCTGTGTCATGTCCAGCGTCCTTTCTTCCCCACTTTCCTTGCGTCCTTCTCACGCCTAGTCCTGTTCCTGGTAGTTCAGTGTCTGTGTCTTGCATTTGGGCCAACTCCCAACGCCCCCCTTATGACAAGTTGAATATGAAGTGTTACGTATTCAGGCAACAATAAATATAGATGAGTTAGGCAAGGGTTTTTATAACAAATAACACGTTTATTAAACACTGAAACAAACCCCCTCAAAAGTAAACAAACCCAAACGTAACCGGAACTCAGCTGCTGTGCGACACATTCACAGTTCTTAATAGCGCTGCATGTTCAAACAGTCTTTAAAGCGGTATTGAAAAAAAAAGTTCTTTAAAGCGGTATGCCGAAAGAAAACAGTTCTTTAAAACGGTATGCTGAAAGTTCAAAAGCTCACAGTCCTTTTAAAAGGAGAGACTTTTTAAGGCGATTTAAATTCTCTTCCACGTCGTTGTCCTTCGATTCCCCGGCGTCGAACTTTCCCATGAAGAATTTTATAAAATATAACGGCTTAAAGGTACTGACCTTTCTTCCACACTATTCTCAATCCTTTCTGGTCATCCCAGGGATTAACAGCGAGAATAGTCAACGAAATCCTTCCGAATGAGGATCAAATAAGGTCGAACTTTCCACCTTCGAAAATCGGTTCTCCTCGATTTTTATCTTCCAAACTTTTCTTCACTCTCCACCAGCAAAGAAACCGCTGGCAATGACCTTTTAAACTTTAGGCATTTTATAAAACTTCATTTTTCAACTAAACTGCGTCATCACATTAAATCACGCAGGGACATGAAATCAGCTTGGCAAATTCCGCCACGAACTGCCCCACCTGACAGGGTGGGTCTTCCTTTTATACCCTGTAAAAAAAAACCTGTCACATGACCTCTACTGGCGGGAAAATGACATCACTCCACCATCACAAGGCCATTACCTCATGTCTAGTATAACTTCAACCCCAGTCACGTGACAAGGGTACCACTGTCACGTGTCACGGGTACGTAACAGAAGTAGTCATGATCAATTTTTACTATTGCTTTATACTCTGGAATGCTATGCCACTATTTCAGCAAAGCCAGTGCCATTTTTATCATTTACTGTAACGACTACATCCATTGGTTCTACCTACTTCGATCGCAATTTAAGTGATTTACCAGCAAAACCAATCAAATCAACAGAGGCTCAGGATGCCTCCACCCTGTTTCCGGCTCGAGTTAAGCGAGACTTAACATCAGGACTTGTCATTTGCTCCAATATCCTCAACTTAAATAATGTGAGTAGTAAGGGTCACAGTTTCAGTTTGCACCGTAGGGCCGAATTCTGATCAGGGCAATGATTACGATAATTCGACGCATGCGTCAAAGATAGACAATCAGCCTGTGCCCAAGCACAGAAATTAGAGCGATGTAAAAGATAGACTTAGGAGATGAAAAAACAGAGATGGTCAGAACTGAGAACCCCATCCTATTCCTAGGACTGTTATAAGCGGTGATTTGAAAATCTAAACATAGCGACTTCCAGCCTGAAACGGTCGAGATCCCGCCTCCGGTATGATGTATGGACAGTATCATTGTCCGCAGACAAAATGTTTTTCCAACAATATGTTAATCATTGGTGTTACGTTTTACAACTTAATTTAGTTTATGATCACTGAGCTCTGCATCAGTGAGATGGATTAAATATGTTTTTTGACAGGCTGAACAAGCACCGGTTGAGCACACCACTGCCTATGCTTCAATAAACCATAGGGAGAGCAAACCATTTCGCAAAGACCGACAACCAGAGGAGCGCGTTATCTATTCCCAGATAAAGCAGAGAGATTAGCGTGACTATGATATAGATTTGCATTGAAAATATAGAACGGTAAGAGGCCCTTCCGGTACAACTAGTCCGTGCCGCTTATTCAGACCCACGTGACCAATTGACCTCCTAACCTGTAAGTCATAGGAGGAAACCGGAGTACCACAGAGGTTTCATATATATAATCATCCAAGAGGAATTTAATTTTACAAACTTGAGGATACCATTGACACTGTAACAAAATATAAAGTGAGTCATAGCTAATCCACTTTCAGTGAAACAACTTAACGTTCTGGTTCAGGCATAATATTTCTCTTCTATCTGTGAAGACTCCAACCTGAAGCATAAATGTCGATTACTCTAATATTTGGGAATTTCTCCATCATTCCATTCTCTCTTTTTTTCCATTCTCCGTTGCACCTTTTATCTTCTCGTCATCTGCCCATCAGGCTGCCCTCCACGTACGTGCTCCTCCTCCTTCCATTTTGCAGGGTCCACTGTCCTCCCGTCTCTGACTCCTTCATACACCGTTTACCTTTTCCACCCGACACCTCCCAGCTTCTTACGTCATTCCCACCCCAGTCATCCACATACCTTCGCACTCACCTAGTTTCCCCTGTCACCTGCTACTTTTCTCGCACCCCCTCCACACCTTTATATTCTGGATTCAATTCCCTCATTTCTAGTCCCGATAAAGTGTCTCTGTCAGAAACAATCGACAGTTCATTTACCTTCTTGCATGTTACCTTTCCTAATTAATTCCTTCAGTATTCTGTTTGCATTCTTCATGATTTCCAATATCTGCAGAATCTCAGGAGATTACTTTTTCCTTGCTTTTACAAATTTAATTTCACATGTAATTTCCACGTGAGGAAACGCCAAAAAAGCACAAAACCCGGAATGCCATCCTTCCCAACGCCCATTATCAGCTCCATAATAGACATGTGTCTGATAATAACCGAGGAGAACTGAATTTCCGGAAATGCCGAATTGTGACAAAACTGTAATCAGAGAGCCTGACTGACCAAAGTGCCAACGTTCATTACATCAGTTATGAGCTGTCCACTGACAACAATGTTCATGTGCAATTGGAACTGTGCTGGCAGGTGTAGCTCAGCAAACACCTGTGAGCTCCATAAACGAAACTGGATGCGGCAATCAGTCACCGATGTCAAAAACAATGCGATTGTTCTATAAGTTAGCCAATTGTTTTGTACCATATCTGCTATTTCAAGGAATTATCTATACTCGTAACCTGATTTTGTTTAAGTTCTTTTTAGATAAAGAAAAAAAAATCGCTAATATATAAATCATTAATGGAAATCTTGAAACAACGTTGACATAATTGTGTTCAAGCATACGCAGCCTAAAGTTCATTACTGATTAGTACATCTCCAATTTATTTTACAATCGTGTGATTCAATTAGTCACTAAATGCTCGACTAACCACTGATTTTGCATTACTTTCACAGACTAAAGGAAATGGAGCTGACAAACTGACTTATGCCGCTCTGCAGATTCCCGATTCGAATTTCACACAGACATCCAAACATCAAAGCAAACATACATTGTACGCAGATGTAAACACATCAAAGAAGCTGTGAAGCTGAGAATCCAATTGCAGTTCATAGCCATTTATTATCAATGAGTGTAGGCTAGAGCATCGCTACGTTTCGGTTCTTGCGTCCATCAAAGGTTGATGATCCATGTCACATGCAACAATTGCGAAGATAAATGATCATTTTGATCTTCGACCTTTCTCTGATTCATTAGAAGCAATTGTCATAAAATAAAAGCAAAGAAAGAAAATGAATAAAAGAACAACAATAAACCATTCCAGCCCTGTCTACCGCCCGGCCATTTAAGCTGATAATGTCAGATATGCTCAGTCGTAGTCTCCTCTTCTGGTCTACTGCACAGACCCGATCATTCCAAGAGAAAAACACTTCCTTCCCCTTAAAAGTTTCCCAATAGTTTTGCCCCCACAGACCTTACAGGATGAAAAGTAAATCCACCATCGGCGAGGATTTTGTTTTCACATGGAAAACCCGCCAATTAAAAATCTATTCTTGCACACTTGCATCAACGTTCAACCGAGGGAAATACAGATCGGACGATGTTCGAATATTCGCAGCGCGTTCTCGTGACAACACTTCTCTGGCTCAATTTTGATGGAGAGAGAAACAGAACAGAGATTTCTGATTGGTAACCCGATGTAACGTTATAAATCTAAGGCTTTCACTTTCTTTCTCACCCTTGATCACCCTTGATTCTCCCGATAACCTTTTACGTTATAACCGAAAGTACCGTGGAATTTGCAGTAATTGCAAGATAATTGAAAAAAAACCTCTTTAACTATGTCAACGATCCCGATGGCTAGGAAAAAGTTTTGATTTTATGTCAAAAATCCATGCACATGAATAATATTACATAATTGCCGGGCTTACATCAATAGTCTGATCCGAATGTTAAGAAGATTAGTTCAGTAGTCTCCAGTGTTAACTCGGACTGTCAAATCGAAATTGATTTAAACGGATAACACTTATTTATTTGCTACATTTGAAGCTTCCCAAATCTTTCATCCCAACAGCTAAATATATGTTTTCCTTTCTTATAAGTACTTTCAAAGAGCGAAATACTTTTTTTTTTCAGTACAAGTTTCAATTAACAAGCATCTGTTGAATTAAAAAACAATCCGGTCAGTATTTGTAAAGTGCATTTGAAACTGATAAGGTATCTGTAACTTGTTTCCCCTCGAATGTGATTCCCATCATTCTCTTCCAGTCGGAGAATATACTTTGCAGTTCGAAACTCCAGGCAGGTACTTTTGCACTCAAATTCATTTCATGAGTGTGGTTCCACACTTTACTTATTTACTGGAGACTCTCTCTCTCTTTCTCTTTCTCTCGCTCACTCCCTCTCTCCCTCACGCAGACAAACAGGCGCGGACACACACAGACACAGACACAGACACACACACACGCACACACACACACACACACACACACACACACACAGTTTCACTCGTTGCTGGGGGAGAGTTTACTGCCGATTATCAAGTCGGAGAACTCGTAAAAGAACGACGCAGCAGACTTTAGCACCGTAACTCAAAGAGTTTTTTACTTTGTTGTTCCCTTCTCGCGCGGTGTGACACCTCTCTGTCCCTTTATTAGAGAGACAGGGAGATGGGGCATGTTGAATTCGTTGGCATGTCGATTAGGTTTACCGTACTGCAAATGATCGTCACTCTTGGGATCTTTGCAATTGTATGCTTGCAGGGGTAGGAGCCGCAGTGGGGGGGGGGGGGGGGAGTGATACTTGTGCGTGGAAGGGGGAGGAGAAGGATCCCCAGAACCTTCTAACGTTTTCTAACGTTTCTAGCCCCATTTCTCACGTTTCTGCTGTCACTCATTGTTTGGGGTACTCTTCTGTTTTAATGGATGTCTGCGAAGGCCACGAATTTCAGGTTGTATATTGTATTCATTCTCTGATAATAAATTGGTCAACATATTGTTTCTCCAACGATTTGTACAGCTGAACATGACTTCCCAGATCCTGTACTCATTGCCCCAACTTGCACTCAACGTCAGTAAGACGAAAGAGACGCTTGTGGACTTCAGGAAGAGTAAGACGAAGGAATGCACGCCAATCCTCATAAAGGGATCAGAAGTGGGGAGAACGATCACTTTCAAGCCCCTTAGTGTCAGGCTATCTGTGGGTATAACCTAGATCCGATATATCGATGCAGATATGAAGAAGGCAATGCAGCGACTATCCTTCGTTACGTGTTTGAAGAGATGTGGTATGTCAACAAATACACTCAAAAACTTCTATAGGTGTACTGTGGAGAGCATTGTGACAGGCTGCGTCACTGTCTGGTATGGGGCGGGTGGACGAGGGGGAGCTACTACGCAGGCCCGAAAGAAGGTGCAGATTGTCGTAGATTTAGTCGGATCGATCTTGGGTATAAGCCTACAAAGTACTCAAGACATGTTTAAGGGGTAGTGTTTCAGAAAGCAGCGTCCATTATTAAGGACGTGCTGCACCCAGGGCATGCCCATTTCTCACTGTTACCAGCAAGTAGGAGGTACCGAAGCCTGAAGGCACACACTCAGCGATTCAGGAACAGCTTCTTCCCCTCTGCGATCGGATTCCTAAATGGATATTGACCCCGTGAAAACTACCACGATTAAAATACATGTTATTCCTGGTTTTGCACTTTTTAATGTATTTAATATAGGTATACTCTAGTAGATCCATTTAGCTATTTATTTTTGTATTTATTTATTTGTTTTTCTTTACTGCATTATGTATTGCATTGAACTGCTGCTGCTAACTTTACAAACTACATGACACATGCCGGTGATAATAAACCTGATTCGGATTCCGAATGTTGATTCAATTGTGATAAACAACTTCTTGACCAGCCTGTCCACCTCTGTCGACAAACTTACAGATTAACGTGCCTGTATCTCTCAGTCACACTGTTCTACTTCAACGCCCAGGGCAATTTTTTGTGCAATTCCTGCTCCAGTGTAACTAATCAAAGTGTAGCACTTTGCAAATATCCGAGTTAATCTCTAACCGCAATTGCTAGGCCCACATTCCCAGTTCCTCGTCTTAGTTAATTTTCACTGTCTGGTGTATCATTAATTCCGCTAATCCTGAGATTTATTAACAGCTTGAAAATAATATTAACTATTTCATAGATGTCAAACAATACTGGAACTAGGGCCTACCTCTTCATTACATCACTAGTTGCAAGTCTTTACACTCGGTATCAATTTTCCACTATCACTGTCTGATTCCTCTCGGAAAACAATTTTGTGTTCTTGTGTTCATTTGGCCGCCTCACTCTGGCTCTCGTGTCACCCAGCATTCTATACTAGATTGTTATACGGGACCGTGCAAAATTCAATTAAAATATAGTCCACTATCCTGCCATCAGCAATTGTCTGCATAGCTCTTCAAAACAAATATTTCAAGTTTGTGAGAGAGGCTTCCCCATGAACAGTCCATGCTTACGGTCACTATTATACTCGTCGCCTTTCCAAATTGTGATAGATTCTGTCCTTCATTCCAGTATCTTTCCCAGCACGGATATTTGGCCTGTCAGCTGTAGTTGGGAGGCCTTCTTAAATGAATGCGCATTGGCCACTTTTCAATGCTCCGGTAGCAAATTCCTGCTTAAAGACAGTACTGACTTCTCGCTTATTTAAAACGAGAACTTCGCGGGCGTTCGCTAATGTGCGGGGAGTATCAGCGACGGCAACTGAGCTCGTCGAACTAAGTCAAAGTGCAGAATGTTTAGGCGGAGAGGCCATTGCCGGGAGTAGGCCAGTGGCGAGATTGAAGCGACAGGCTATGGCTCTTTCAGGCTTTTACGAAAGCGGGCTTCGACGAGTAGGTGGACTTTCTTTGGTTTTTCATTGCAGTTTAAGAGGAATAACATGATGGCAGGCTTAGTATTTTCCTCTGAATGTTAGATGTGGGAATCCCGGAAATATTCCAGTCTCCCAGAATGCAACATTTACGCCTGGTGCACCGAGATACAGCTCCTGACAGTCCGTGTAAGGGATCTGAAGCTGCGGTTCGATGACCTACAGCTTATTAGGGAGAGTGAACAGGAGATTGAGAAGAGCTACATGGAGTTAGTCACCCCGAGGCTGCATCGTCTGAGAAGCGGAGTAAATAGCTCAGAAAGCAGAGAGCATCCACGTGGCCACCCCCCTCGGAAATCGTTACCTCGATTTGGAAGCGGTTGAGGGGGATGACTTGACAGAGGACGACCACGGCGATCGGGTCTGTGGCACTATGCCTGGTTCATTGTGCAGAAGGGAAAGGTGAAGATGAGGAATGCAGTAATCATAGGGGTTTTATAGTGAGGGAACAGACAGGAGGTTCTGTCAGCCTGATAGAGGTACCTGCATGGTTTGTTGCCTCCCATGTGCCAGGGAACGGGGTGTCTAGGATTGGGTACAGAGTATTGTGAAGGCAGAGGGTGAACAACCAGAAGTTGTGGTACACTTTGGTACGAATGACATTGTTAGAAAAAGTGGGGAGGTCCTGAAAAGAAAATTCAGTGATTTAAGTAGGAATCTGAAAGGCAGGACCTTTATCGCAGTAATCTCAGTATTGCTACCCGTGCCACTTGCTAGCCAGTGCAAGAATAGCATGATCAGGCGTATTAATGTGTGACTGACAGACTGATGTTCGTGGCAGGGCTTCAGATTCCTGGATCATTGGGGCGGCTTCTGGGGAAGTATGACCCGTACAAAGAGGACGGACTACACCTGAACCCAAAGGCGTCCAATGTCCTAGCAGGCACATTTAATAGATCTGTTAGACAGCGTTTAAAATAATTCGACAGGGGGTTGGGAAACGAAGTGATGGGGCCGAGAAAGTGTAGAACAGAAATAAATCAAAGATAGAGTGCCAAAGAGATTATAGAAAGAACAGGCAAGAGATGAGACTTGATCACAGCCACTGGCATGGGTTAAAGGGCAATACAGACGTGTTGCAGTTAAAGCAGAAAACGATACATATTGGGCTGAAAGTGTTATATTTAAATACACGCAGCATAAATAATAAAATGGACGATCTTGAAATTCGTCTACAGATTGGCAAATATCACGTTGCGTCCATCGCTGAATATTGGCTAAACGATGGCTGTCATTGCGAGCCTAAATTCCTAGGTTACACGGTGTATCAGAAAGATAGATTAGTAGGCAGAGGGGGGTGGTGTGGCTCTGAGTATAAGAAATCATATTAAATCATTATAAAGAGATGATATAGGATTGGAAGGTGAAGAGACTCTTGGGTTCAGTTAAGAAATGGCAAAGGTAAAAAGAGCCTAATGGCAGTTGTATGCAGCCCTCCAAACAGCATCCGGGATGTTGTTTTACAGCAGGAGATAGAAAAGGCATGCCAGAAAGGTAATGCCATGATCATCGTTGGGGATTTTAACATTGAAGTGTATTGGAAAAGCCAGATCAGTACTGGACCTCGAGAGAGAACTTGTAGAATGTTCAATGGAGGGATTTTTAGAACAACTAGCTGTTGAGCCCACGAAGAGATCGGCTGTGTTGGATTGGGTCTTGTGCAATGATCCGGAGGTGATAAGAGAGCTTAATGTTAAGGAACTCTTAGGGAACAGATATCACTACATGATCGAGTTCACACTGAAATTTCAGAGGGAAAAAATAAAGTCGAATGTGTCATTATTTCTGTGGTATAAAGGACATTACAATGGCATGAGAGGAGAATTGGTCGAAGTTGACTCCAAAGGGACATTTGCAAGAAAGAGAGCAGAGCATAAATGGCTGGAGTTCTGCAAAAAATACCATATATAATAATAAATATATAAATGAGGGTAGTGCAAAACGGATATATTCCAAATAAGAATTTTTCAAAGGGATGAAGGACACCACCGTGGCTAACAAGTGAAGTCAGTGCCAAAGTAAAGGCGAAAGGGAGGGCATACAAGCACATCAGAGCTAGTGGGAAGATAAAGGATTGGAAAGCTTTTAAAAACCTGCAGAAGGAAACTAAGAAGGTCATTACGAAGGAAGAGATAAATTGTTATAGGAAGCTAGTGAATAATATCAAAGAAGATACTAAAATATTTTTAAGTATTTAAAGGGTAAAGGGCAGTCGAGGGTAGATCGAGAACCAATATAAAATAACGCTGGAATTGTTGTGATAAGAGATGCAGAGATGGCAGAGGAACTGAATGCGTATTTTGCATCAGTCTTCACAGCGGAAGAAGTCTGTAGAATACCGGACATTGAAGAGTGTCATGGAAGCAAAGTTTATACAGTGCAAATCACGACTGAGAAGGTGCTCAGGAAGCTTAATGGACTGATGATGGATAAATCTTCTGGACCTGATAGACTGCACCCTCAGGTTCTGAAGGAAGTAGCTGCGGAGATTGCTAGGCATTAACAATGATCTTTCAAGAATCGATAGATTCTAGCATTGTACCAGAGGACTGGAAAATTGTAAAGGTTACTCTTCTATTTAAAAAGGGTGGGAGACAGCAGAAAGGAAACTATAGACCTGTTAGCCTGACATCAGTGTTTGGGAAGTTGTTGGAATCGATTGTTAGAAATTCAGATTGCAAAGTACCTGTAGGCACCTGACAAGATAGGTCAAAGCTAGCATGGTTTCCTGAATGAAAAATCCTGCCTGATAAGCCTGCTGCAATTCTTTGAAGAAATTCCAAGTATCGTAGATGCAATAGACGTGGTCTACCACAGGGGTCAGTGTGGGGACTGCTGCTTTTTACGATGTATGTCAATGATTTGGACTATGGTATTGATAAATTTGTGGCTAAATTTGCCGATTATACAAAGGTGGGACCAGACAGAGTATTGTGTGCAGTTTTGTGCTCCTTATTTTAGAATGGATATACTGACATTGGAAATGGGAGATAGTGCAGAGAAGATTCACAAGAATAATTCCAGGAATGACAGGGTTACCGCATGACGAACGCCTGGCAGCTCGTTGGCTGTATTCCCTGGAGATCAGGAGAATGAGGGGTATCTCAAAGAAACATTCCGAATGTTAAATTGTTTGAACTGATTCGATATGGCAATGTTATTTCTCATGCTAGGCGATTCTAGTACAAGAGGGCACAACTTCAGGATTGAAGGACGTCCAGTTAGAACTGAGATACGGAGAAATTACTTCAGTCGGAGGGTGGTATGTCTGTAATTTGTTACCACGAGCGGCTGTGGAGTCCGAGTGATCGAGAGTACTTAACAAAGAGATAGACAGGTTCTTCATTAGCCAGGGCATCGAGGGTATGGTGAGAAGGCAGGGGAGTGTGGATGACTGGAATAATTGCATCAGCCCACGATTGTATGGTGGAGGAGACTCGATGAGCAGAATAGTCTACTTCTGTTCCTATAGCTTATGTATGGTCTTACGGTCTCAGCAAGAAATAGTGGAGCAGGTCCCATCGTCAAAATGGCCAGAATCTGCTCCTACATCTTATGGTGTTATAGTCTTATGGCTGATTGACTTGATCTACATCCTCGTTTTCTCGCCTACCAGTGACCCCTTCTGCCCACTTGCTGCTTGAAGATTTGCCTGAATGATGGGTGGCTGGGGTAGATTTCCCGTCGCGAATCATTCATTGGCTTCGTTCACCCACTTCACTTTGTATCAAAAATCCCTTCGACCATTCCGGCTCATAAATACTGTTTCTATTTCTACATTTAAGTAAAAGTGCCGAAGGTCATATTTTATTATTAATTGACAGGGTCTTTGTATTCCTATCTTTCTTATGCATTTCTCATCCACCGATGAAGAAAACACTCAAGCAGCCGATTCTCATTTCTTTGAATCGCAAAGTCACAAAAGCAGACCAATTCAGTAAGCAAATATGAAGTGCTATTAATATTTTTTAAAATGCGTTTCATAACGTCTTCATTGTCAGCTCACTTCACCTTCGTATCAACCCTGTAGCATTATTTGCTAGAACTGTAGAATACCCTGCATACAAAATGAATAGAGCTTTCTAAATATAATAGACAAGCACGAGAGTGCACGACATTGTCAAACCCTCGTCTGGCAATTGTTTCTTAATGCACTCTGTGGAAAAGCAAATTTCAGAAGCTGTGGCTACAATAAATGTACATTTCAATCTGTATACCTATTAGAGCGCCCTTTCAGGCATGAATATTACACATTTTAATAAATATTATTATGAAATTTATGCTTACTCCTTTTTCACCGGTAACCCTATCAAAGTCTTAGATGTTACTTAACTTAATAGACTCAAAAGGAGAAAAACGTTCAGTTCACTGAATGACGTGTACTAAATATTATAATTGTGTGGCCAAATAACTAAGTGACTCAATGGCAATACTGCAAGAAGAAAACAAGAAATAAGTGATCCTAGCATCTCGTAAACATTCACTGAATTGTGGTCCAACCCACACTGAAACAGGTATATACAGGTATTGAATTCACATGTTAAAGCAACGCAGTGTGCAACTTAAATATAATAACACCGAATAAAGTTGATGTCCCGTAAGGCAAGATTTGACTGTTTCGACCTGCTGGACTGCGAAGGTGGAATTTGATTGTCCTGTAGGGTAGGGACCTCCGGCGTGGTAACTCAGCGTAGATACAGGGTCCGTACCTTATTTACAAATCGGAATGAAGGTGGGAGGGCAGTGAGTGACTATCTTTGTACTTTGCACTTTGTAGATGGAACGTACAGATGACAGATTGAAATAACATTGTTTATTTACAGCTTACCCTTTCTGCATGATGATGAGAGGCATCGTTTTTTCCCCAACCAAATTATTACATCCGCCTCTGGACTAATCTCTATCGACGATTCTATATGGCTTTCTCCAGGGAGGTGTAATACTCGTCTGTAATTAACACAACGTGAAGCTTTTGTACAGCAAGATTCAGCTTTACCATGATTCAAAATAATATGTAAGTTTCGAATTAACTATAATACCCAAAATGTTGTCATTTGGAGGGTGCATAAGACATCAAGAATGAAGAAGGTTATGGACACAGCCCAGTTCATCAGGAAACCAGCCTCCCATCTGTGTAGTCTGTATACACTTGGCCTCACTGTCACCTCTGATCTGCGTGGCTGCGCCCCCGCGTGGTAACTGAAGCACACCCGCACATGTTGCTAATGATAAAATCTCTGTAAATATAATTCTAAAATACCCTGTAATTAATTATGTTGATGTATATAATCCATATGTTTTCCAAATAATAAACATACCACAGTCATTACTGTGTAACATTTTAGAGCTTCAACGTACTTACATGGTCTGTGCTTCCAGTTACAATGCTGTTAGAATTTGTGACAGTAAACTCAGATTAGAACTCGGTATCATTGTTAATAAACAGCCAGTCCGTACGTAATCCTTTTACAAGCCATGGCAAATTTCCTGCTTGGAGCAATTGTTGGTCGGTGGTGCTGTTAAAAATTAAGTACGGAACACTGCTTCCATCCCCCTAAGAAAAGCAACCAGGCTAAACAAGGGCATATCCTCTTCCAAGGCTGATGAAGAGCCTCGACCCGAAACGTTGATTGTTTCACCTCTCCATACATCAGGGGTTTTCAAACTTTTTATGACATGTATCCCCACCATTAACAGAGGTTAGGTGCTTGACCTGCTGAGTTCCGACAGCATTTTGTGTTTGTTACTCTGGATTTCAGAATCTCTTGTGCTTATCATTTGTTCTGCCATTAGTGCTGACTGGATATACTGTAGGGATATTAGAAGTGTTGATTCACAAAGGGATTTTAGGATGCATGTAACAATGACACATCAGGAGCCCGATAGGAAGGCGTTTAACCTCGTTGCCCTGTTGGCAGAATATTGACAGGAACTGGGACATGGTGTACCAATGGACAATGGCTAGGCCGGTCATGGAGTGGCGTCTGCTATTCTGGTCACCACAGATAGATCGCAATAGAGTTAGGATGATTGTAAAAGAGATTCTCTGGGACATTGCCTGGGATGGAAGGCTTTAGTGGCTCGGAGATATTGGATAGACATGGTCTGTTTACTCTGGAGTATAGGTGACTGCGGGATAACCTTATGAATTTGAAGAAAAAAACAATTGTTACGGACATTAATATGCCAGACGCTCATAGCCAATTTCTCAGGACAGGGAATCCAAATCTAGAAGACATAGTTGTGAACTGAGAGAGAAAATATTTAAATGGGAACTGGGCACTGCATGGTCTTCAGAGGGAGGACGGTAGGTATATGTTAGAGGAAGTGGTACCGTGCCGGAGGCAGGTATAAGAACGGCTACGTAAATATTTCGTTCTGAATGGATGAAGATGTTGGAAGAGCCCTCTTCCATGATGTACTCCTGCATTCAATGTTTTCTTTCAGCTGATGATCTGCAACAAACTCTTCGTTCAGGTTAACAGGAAATTACAGAGAGCAGAGTATAGAAAGACAATATCGATCCTGCTGTTGGTATCATGGAAAGCCTTTGTGGTTAAAAATTACACGTGTTTCAAAAATCGATTTGCGGACTGTTGGCTTTTTTAAAGCTCCACGTTTCGGTTACAGACAATGGTTTTTTTTAATATAAAATGACTTCAAAGCCTCTTCCTCGCAACTGAATGTTTCTCATGTTTTTCTGCGATGTCCGTGTTTCGATTCTATGGCGTGTGCATTCTGGAAAGAGAAAAATGAGAAGCTTCATCACCAAGTTAAATAAAGCAGAGTTTTAACTTTTAATCTTTAAGCCTATCGATTGCTGACAGTCTTCCAAGCGTGAACGGTTACATCATGAGCGCCTATTTGGAGAATGATTGCGGTTTATTTCCACTTAAGGCAGAAAATAATCAAATGTGGTCTGATATTGACGTTAGATCGCTCGGTGAAACAAAGAAGTGGCCGTTCTATGAATAAAAGAATATTATTTGTGTAATTAATTTCACAACCGAGATAGATTCTAGACTGACATAGCTGCGTAAATGACTTTGAAGTGTTGTCAAACTTGTAATAAAATGGCTAAAGACGTCAGTTTGTTTCGAATCAAAAATATTATTCTAAATGGAATGAAGACAAATTAAAAATTATAGCTTTATCATTCCATTCAGGGCCACGGACAGTGAGGCAACACTTCACCTGCGAATCGGCTAGGGCAGTCTGTTGCAGCCAGAGCTACCGAAGCGGCCTCCCCTGCATTGGTGAGACTTATCGTAAACTGTGAACCACTTTTTCAAGCATCTCCAGTTCATCACAAAACGCGTGCGGGATTTTGCAGTGGCCAATTATTTTGAATCTGTCCATTCAGTTTCCGACCGGATGATTCATGTCCTCTTCTGATGCCTTCACGAGGCTACTCTCAGGGTGGGCGAGCAACACTTGGGATTAAGTCTAGGTATCCTCCAACCCGAGGACAAATGAATAGTCTTAAGCTAATGCAGAGTTCAGTTTAGTTCACTTAAGTTGAGGTAGTTGTTGTTGTGACGTTGGAGAGAGAGTGAGAGAGCGAGCGAGATGTGAGCAGCTGCAGCAGGCAAACCTTCTGTTGTCTTGTTCCGTTGCACTGATGTGGTCATTCAGTTATGACCCCTCCGTTCTCGGCAGGACCGTTCTTCCGTGGTGGACTCGTCACTGTGGTGTGAGTGGACACACACACAAGCCCCCACCGGTCCTGCCGTCACACTGTGAGCTTTGTGCCCGATCTTCCGATTCGGTCCTCCAAGCTCCCGCCTTCCTGTGGGTGCACAACACTCCTACAGTGTCTCGTGGCGTGTCTGCCGATGTCACAGCAGACCCGTCTTTTAACTCCCCAGCCGGGGTACCAGCCATCCATTAACTCATTGTCCATCAAACTGGCCCCTCTCTCCTGTCTCAGCAGGCACTTGGCATCACTCTGCTGTGTCAGCAGAGATCCACACAAACAGGCCAAACGTCCTTGGCGTTAAAATCAACAATTAGCGCAGAAGCCATAATACTAAATCATCCGTTTTAATCCTCGTCTCTCTCTCTTCCATCTGCAACAGGATGCCTCCCTCCCTCTTCATCTCTCTCTCTCGTTAGCAGCATAGATCACAGGGGGGTCAACTCCGGACCCTATCTCCAAATGGTTTTCTCATCACACATAACACTCCCACCATTAAAAGAATTTTTACCGGGGGGGGGGGGAGAGGGAAATTCAATAGTAAGGCACATTACAGAGTCTAATATAATACAGAAATAGTCATTAACTAACAGAGTAACACAGATATACTTTCAAATCTAACACCGAGATAAACAATCAGCAATTACATTGTAAGTCCGCTTTACATGTTGTTTTTTAATATCAGATTCTTTTAACAACAGACTCCAACTTCATAACCATCTATTTTTATTCTTCATGTTAGTCTGAAACACCAATGGGTTGTGATCAGTATAAACTATCAATGGCTTCTGTGCCGGACAAATGTAAACCTCAAAATGCTGTAACGTCAGAATAAGTGACAGTAATTCTTTTTCTACAGTGGAATAATTTCTCTGGTGCACATTGAACGCCCGAGAGAGATAAGCCACTGGGTGTTCAATTTCGTCCTCAGCTCTCTGCAGTAGGACTGCCCCTGCAGCCTCGTTACTTGCGTCGGTTGCCAGGGAGAAGGATTTTGAAATGTCAGGTGCTTTTAACACAGGGTGGTAACATAGTATAATTTTCCGCCTCTCAAAGTCTTCTTGGCGAGGATTACTCCACACAAACTTTTCTTTTTTTTTCCACATTGAGGTTCACTGTGAGATTGGCTGCAGACATTCGTTTAAACAGTTCCTCCACAGCCTCAATGTGCTCGTCTCACGTATCACTCCAAACCACTAAATCGTCAATGTAAGCCCCTGTGTTCTTTAACCCTTTAATCACTAAGTCAATCATTCTCTGAAATGTCCCTGGAGCGTTTTTCATTCCAAAATGCAAGACATTATACTCATATAACTCTGATAGAGTGGCAAATGCTGAAATTTCTCGAGCCCTGTCAGTTAAAGGAACACACCAGTATCCTTTTAGAAAGTCAATCTTGGTGATGTATCTAGCCTTACCCACTTTATCAATGCAATCATCCACCCTTGGGATAGGGTAAGCACCAGTCTTTGTGATGGCATGCACCTTCCTGTGATCTGTACAAAACCTTACACTACCATCAGGCTTCGGGACAACCACGCATGGAGATGCCCACGCTGAGGAAGATTCCTGGATAATACCTACCTGTTCAGTATACCACTAATTGCAGGCGGTCATTCTTGATATCAAATTTCCACTGTCACCGTCTGACTCCCTTTACTAAACCTATTTGGTGTTCTTGTGATCAGGTGGCTAGTTCACCCTGGCTCCCATGTCATCTGCCTTTCTATGCAAGTCTGTCACACGGGAGCTTGCAAAAGTCAATGAAGGACAAGTCCAGTTGCTGCACTCAGCAATTTTCTTCATCACCACTTCAAAACAACTCGATCAATTTTTTTAGATGAGATTCCACATGACAAATCTATGCTAAGGACACTATTTCAACTTTTGTCTTTCCAAATTGTGATAGATTCTCTCTCTCCGATCCACTCCAATATGCCTCCACGGACCGATGTTGGGATCACCACCTTCAACTCACCTTTTGCCCTTGCAGATCTCCTTAAATAAACGCACATTTGCCACCCTCTAGTGCTGCGGTAACACAATCCTAGTTAAAGATGATGCTGACATTTTTGCAATAGGCCTTACAATTTCTCCCGTAGCTCTCACAATGTCAAAAGATAAACTTGATCAGGTGCCGTATGTTCATCAAACGGACTGTGTATACACCGTGAGCACCCCGTTCTACCCACGCCTCCATTTTTCTCGTGTGCATCCGCTAAAAGAATAATGTGTTTTTCCCCTAAATCCCTTCGCTTCCCGGATTTTCACCACAGTGATGGGAATAATAATTTACAACTCCGTCATCGTTATTTTTCAGTCGCTATTTCCTCATTTCCTCTTACGTTATATTCAGAAGTTGTAAAATGCCACCTTTGTACTCTCATGATTTCCGGCAGGTGAACTATAATACAGCTAATATTTCTGTCGGGAATTGCTTGAACCCATTTCCTATAGATGATGCAGGTCTCCTTTCACCGAAACAATATCTCATTATCCTTGTGATCCTGGATTCTCTAATCCTGTTTGTCTTCCCATTCTCTTTACCAGTATCACTCATGCATATTAGCAGCAGTTGATAGCGGGTATCGCCTTGAAGTAAGAGAAGTAAAAAATAAACGAGATTGCGAGCAATTACATTACGTCAAGAGTGGAAGGCGGCTTGGCAGTGCTACATCAATGTGTTAATTGGTTCACAACAGTTAACGGATATTCAAACATGCCCATGAGGAGGCAAAAAAAACCCGATGTAGACAACGTCTGATCAGATAGAATTATTATTGATACAGACATCATTGTTCGAAAGACATTTTCCTGTGCTGTACTAGAATTACTTAACGGTTAAGAATCAATAACGGGCTGTGACTTTGATCATTTAGACGTAGTAAACCGGGAAAGACTGGAACATTGGAAACTACCCGTGCGAATTCAGAACGGCCATAAGGCGATATGTGGAAGTGGTAAAGGACTAAATGAGACGCAAAGTGATAGGAGAGGACATTGGACCATTAGATAAAGTGAAGGACGAGCAGTAGCAAATCTAGGTGAGGGGAACAGAAGGGATAAAAAGAGACCCAGAATGTATGAGAGAAATTACTGAAAGTTTGAGAAATCAGTGTTCATATCAGCAGATTGGAGGCTACCGAGATGGAATATAAATCGACATATCAAGTGCCATCTCCTTATGTCCCCCTCCCGCCACTTATCAGCTGCCAGCTTATACGCGTTTCCCTCCCCTATCTCCTTATTGTGGCTTCTTCCCCCTTCCTCTGCAGTCCTGAAGGAGGATCTTACCCCGAATCATGGACTTTTTATTTCTCATCATTGATGCTGAGCCCCGCTAACGTTTCTCTGTATTCTTCGGGATTTCCTGTATCTGCAGCATTTCCTATACTCAAGGCATCGACGTAGCCTTAACCATGTGACTACATAAATAATGATCACTTGATTATTACATCCAATGAATTTCTATCTTTCAGACAGACCACTCTCATTTGCAATGTCGGTGGATGCAAACGTTTGGTGCGTGGTCCTTCTCGTCGCGTTTTGGCCAGGTACGCTTAAATTTTTGTGCCCAAACTACGAAACAAATATGTTATAACATTATACCTTTGCTGCACGCAGCAAATTTAGCTATAGCAAATATCCATTTTGCTGCCTATTTTTGTCTGTTGATTCTTTGTACAGTGCATGCAACTGTTTTCATCATTTTCACTTATGCGTTGTCAGCCACAAAAGGAACTTCGGCCAAATTGGAACAATTCCCTCCAGCCTTAAAAGTCTCAATCGGTGGCAAAGGATCCATGTTCTGCAGATTTCCAATATTACAAGATACTGTTGAAGTTTCATGGTGGAAGGAGGGTCAGAAGACAGCTTTAGAACCAGACAGCAGAAATCAGTTCAATGTAAAGAAAAGCAGGGGCACATTTACCCTCCTGAATGTGACATACGCAGACGTCGGCGTGTATTACTGTCAAGTCAAAAGTCAACAACAAATATTGGGAAATGGAAGTGGCTCTCAGCTTATTGTGTTAAATAAGTATCTTTATTCCTGGAAGTGGAGAATTCTCATCTCTTTGTATTTTAGGAAAAGCTAGTATTGCGGTAATGTTGTGAAATGGTATTGGTGGTTTAGAATTTGTGCCACTAATTTGCTTTACATCTTTAAGAGAAAGGGAAAGATCATTATAGATCTTTTCGGATTGTTTTGTTTATTATTTCGATGTGATTCTGGAGATTAACTTTTGCTCCAATTTTGTTTAGACCGTTGATATTTCCAACCATATTTTTGTTATGCCTATATTCCTACACAACGTCCCACCGTGTCCTCGACTTGACGTATTCCTCAAACAGCCCCAACAACTTTATCAATCAAATGCTTTTAACAGCGGATGAACTGAACCACCTAATTTTTAGACGTCAAATTTGATTCGGGTTCACTAGGGAGCTGTAGACAGATTGTGTTGAAGGACAAATCACAAGCCATCTAATTCAAAGCGAAGCATTTCCAAGGTTAAACGACATCCACCCGTTCTTCAGCCTGTTTTAATAATACCACGTCACAACGAATTTCACCGATTTAGACCCTGCAGTTGCTGAAACGCATAGCTACAAATATTTATAAGTAATTAATAAACATCGTTCACTCTGCCAAACTCTCGATGAAATTTTGGGGAACGAGGAATATCGAAACACCGTAATCAACAATTCAGTAAATTCACAGATGAATATATTTACCTTCCATCTAAAGCCCAAAGGCAAACAAAGCCACTTCATTAATGTCAATTACGGGACATATGCGTAAAACCTATACAGTAAGAAACACATCTTGTTACGTGTGCTGCTCCACAGTGCCGATCCCATTAAAACCAGCGTAGTTATGCTGATTCACTGCCTCTCATTTTGCACTCATACACAATTGACCTTGTAAGAGCAGAGTTAGGGACAATGGCCAGTTTAAAGAATAAATAAAGTCAATCCTAGCACGCGCTAAGTCTGCTTTTATTCCAAACAGGCATGCGTTCCACACCTGTCACCAGCACATCTGTTTTGTCATGCTTACCTGCCCCCTGAAACAATTAAAAAAATGACAATCTGAGTCGATTTTAAACGGCCGCATTGATTACAATTGAGAATGGTAGCGTGAGACGGAGAGTATGTGCGATCAAATTCTAGCCAAATATCCTACGTCCATTTTATTCTTTTGTAGCTCCGCCAACTCCGCTGAAAATCATTCATGTTCAAGAAACATCATCTAAACCCCGGAAACTCATGTGTAAAACAGCAGCATTTTATCCGAAAAAAATAAACATCTTTTGGCGAAGAAATAATATGGAAATTCTGACCAAAATAGAAACGTCAATAAATGAGACTTCTGAAGGATTTTATGAGGCTTCCAGTACTTTGGAGTATGCGCAGCCTGCTCAGGGCAAAGTGGTTTACACCTGCCTGGTATCTCACGAAACGCTAGAAATTCCTGCCACTTTCAGCTATGTTATTGAACAAGGTAAGACCGGAACCATTTAAAGCAAGCTCCAACCTGAATGAGAATATGCCTAGAGAGTTGTACAAACACAAGAGAGAAAATGTGAAATCTCATTTCTTTTTCCAACTGTGGTTGTGGGTAGGGTTTTTAAAAAATAATTAGCATCGGGGTTGGTTCAGCAGATTGGAGAAGTATCGATAAAGTAAAAGAGAAAAGTGTAGATAAAGATAAAGTAAAAGCAAAAGTTGGAAAAAGAGAATAGTAAGGGTGGAATGCAGAAAATCCAGGTAATACGGAAGGATAGGCAGGAAGGGAAGGGAGATGGGGAAGCGTTCTCAATTAAAGATGAGATCAGTGAGAGACGATATAAGATCTCAGGAACAAAATGCTGAATCCATCTGGGTAGAGATTAGGAAGAGTAAAGCAATAAAGGAAGGAAAGATCAATTATGAATTTACAGAAGTCTTTCGATAAGGTTCCACATAAAAGACCTATCCATAAGATAAGAATGCATAGAGTTGGGGGTGATATATGAACATGGATGGAGAAATGTCTCGCAAATAAAAAGCAGACAGTTGGATACATGTGTGTTCCTCTGGTTGGCAATCAGTAGTGTACCTAATTTTACCGATGATACTAAATTGAGTGGACAAACAAACTGTGCAGAGAATATAGATAGTCTGCAGAGAGATATAGATATGTTAAGTGAGTCGGCAAGAGTCTGGCAGATAGAGTATAATGTTGATAAATGCGTGGTCATCTATTTTGGAAGGAAAAATAAAGATCACATTATTATTTAAATGGTTGCAGCATACTTCTGTGCTGGGAGTACCTGCGCATGAATCGTAAAAGGTTGGTTTGGCATTGCAGTAGGGTATGAAGAAGGTAAATGGTTTGATGCTCTTCATTGCTAGAGGGACTGAATTTAAGAGCAAGGAAGTTACGCTGCAAAAGGATAGGGTACTAATGAGGCCATATCTAAAGTACTGCGTGCAGTTCTGGTGTTCGTACTTGAGGAAGGATAGAGTGGTGACAGTACAGAGGACGTTCACCAGGTTGATTCTAGAGATGAGAGGGTTAAACTATGTGGAGAGATTCAGTCGCCTGGGTCTGTATCGCTGGAATTCAGAAGGATGAAAGGAAATCTTATAGAAACATATACAATTATAAAAGGGTTAGATAAGTTCGAGCCAGGAAAGTTGTTTCCACTGAAGGGTGAGACTAAAACTAGGGAAATCGCCTCTAGGTTCGGGGGAGTAACTTTAGTATGGAGATTAGGAAGAACTACTTTTCCCAAAGGGTAGTGAAATCACTGCCCACAAGTTTGGATATATTTTTGCATGGCTGGGGAATTCAGCATTATAGGGAAAGACAGGCAGATGGAGATGAGTCCGTCGTCGGATCAGTCATGATGTCATAGGCTCGATGGGTCAGATGGCCTACTGCTGTTCCTATTATTTATGTTCTTACCAAATTCCGGAATTTATGCATAGCCTATTACATAGCAAACATTCGGATATATTTCAAAAAAAAAAAGAAAAAAATAATCTGAGATGCCAAAAGAGGTATTTCGACGGATGTCAGGTGCATGGTCGATGAAGTAGATTTTATCATTACTTTTTTTTCAGGAGGAAATGTGAAGAATGGTTGGGTCTTATGTGGAGTTCTACATATCACCGGGAATATGATTTTCTGGTTGTATAGTGGTGTTCTGCAGGGCTTGGTATTGGAACTACTTTTTTTCCCTTTATATATCAATTATTTTGATGACTGAATTCATCGCTTTGTAGCAATGGTTTCAATACTCCAGCAGAATTACTGAAATAACGACCTCTGGTAATAGCATGGATATATATTCTGGAGTACAATGCAATTCCATATATATTTCCCTATGAGTCCAATCAAGCTCTATTTTCCTGCAGATTGATAATTTTTTGAGAATGCCAAAAACTTAACCAATAAATGTTGTGACCGGAAGTCCTCTTTATCATGGTCATCACTTTTAATTTTACGTTATATTAGTGTTAAAGAAAGCACATGACATGGATGTGATATGATATCAAATGCAATTCAGTTCCATTATTCTCTCTATCCAATTGACCGTTGCATTCGTTTATGTAAAGTCGATCATTTTCTTTCGTGCACTTTGCCGTTAATCTTTAGCCATTTGCTAGAAAAAAAAAACCGCAAATTTTACAGGTAGAAGATCGTGAAGGAATGCGTAGTTAATAACTTAGGGTAAAATATCTTTAGATGCTGGAATTCCAAGCAACACACACAAAATGCTGGAGGATCTCAGCAGGTCAGGCAACACCAGTCCTGCCAAATGTCTCACCCAAAAACGTCGACTGCTTTTCTCCACAGATGCTGCTTGGCCTGCTGAGTTCCTCTGGTATTAAAATGCTCTATTTTCTTTTCTCATGGTCACTATAAATGTATATATGCTTCACAGTTTCTTCTTTTTTTACATGATCTAGAAGACAGCAATAAATCCCTGATTCTTGGACTCGCTTTGGGCGGACTGGCAATTGTAATTTTGATTATAATTTTGATAAGAAGAGGAGTTAAGAGGAAACGTGGTAAGAACATGAATGATTTGATATCAAGATTCCCAAAGTATTATCCGATTCACATTCGACAATACTAATTATAAATAACAAGATAATTATACATTCCCTTTCAATTTATACAATCACCCCTTGTACCTACGATTTTCACTCTCCTGGGGTTTTCAGGCTGTGACTTCCTGCGGCGATTTTACACAAGTAATAATAATCTTACTGTTATAGCTTGTTCTTCTGAGATATAACATGACTGATGTTGTGCTACCGCCACTCTACTCTTGCAATCAAAATCTAGATCCACCACATTCATGAAAGGTCATGCACAACACGTTTCATGGCCACAATATGCATCTCTACTACTTTGAATAGCTGTCAGGAGTTTCAACATTCGGCAAAAAATTTGATTTCAATCCAATTCGCAACTTCAAATTTTCTAACATTACTGCTATTAATTAAGGTGTTGTATTTTTTTCAAATACATTAGGAATTAATAGAATCTCTGAGGAAGCAAGTCAGAGTGGAGAACCGGTAAGTGAAACAAATTTTATTTTTGCTTTTGAGAGGAGTATATTACAAATATAGAAACCCCACAACACAATACATGCCCTTTGGCCCACAAAGCTGTGCCGAACATATCATTACCTTAGAAATTACCTATGGTTATCCATAACACTCCACTTTCCTGAGATCCGGGTGTCTATCCAGGAGTTTATCTATCCAGGAATTTAAAACACTCTATAGTATCCGCCTCCGCCACCATCGCTGGCGGCCCATTCCACGCACTCAACACTCTGCCTAAAACAACCAGCACCTGACATCTCCTCTGTACTTACTTCCAAGCACCTTAAAACCGTGCCTTCTCGTGCGAGCCTTTTCAGCCCGGGGGGGGGGGGGACCTCTGACTATCCACATGATCAATGCCGCTCATCATCTTATACACCTCTATCAGGTTACCTCTCATCCTCCTAGCTCTAAAGAAAAAATGCCGATTTCACTCACCCTATTCTCATATGGCATGCTCCCCAATCCACGCAATACGTTTGTAAGTCTCCTGTGCACCCTTTCTATGGTTCCCACACCGTTCCCATAATGAGGTGACAAGAACTGAGCAGTGAACTCCAAGTGGGGTCTGGCAAGGGACCTGTATAGCTGCAACATTACCTCCTGGCTCCTAAACTCCATCCCACGATTGATGAAGGGCAATGCCTCGTATGCTTTCTTAACCACAGCGTCAACCTGTGCAACGGCTTTGAGTGTCCTATGGACAGGGACCCCAAGATGACTCTGATCCTCCACACTGATAAGAGTCTTACTATTAATATTCTATTCTGTCATCACATTTGTCCTACCAAAATGAACTCCAGCTGCCACTTCTCAGCACAGTTTTGCATCTTATCAATGTCCCGCTGTAACCTGTGACAGCCATCCACACTATCCGTAACACCTCCAACCTTTGTGTCATCGGCATATTTACTAACCCATCCCTCCACTTCTTCATCCAGATCATTTATAAAAATCAGGAAGGGTAGGGATCCCACAACAATTCCCTAACGCACACCACGGGTCACCGACCCCTATGCACAATATGACACGTCCTCAATTACTCTTTGCCTTCTGTGGGCTAGCCAGTTCTGGATCCACAAAGCAATGTCCGCTTGGATCCCGTGCCTCTTTAAATGCTCAATAAGCCTTGCATGGGGTACGTTGTCAAATGCCTTGCTGAAATCCATATACATTACATTTACTGCTCTACTTTCATCAATGTGTTTAATTGCACCCCCCCAAAAAAAAATTAAAACAGTTTCGTAAGGCATGACCTGCCTTTGACAAAGCCATGCTGACTATTCTTAATCCTATTTTGCCTCTCCAAATGTTCATAAATCCTGCATCTCAGGATCTTCTCCATCAACCTACCAACCACTGACGTAAGAGTCACTGGGCTATAATTTCCTGGGCCATCTCTACTCCCTTTCTTGAATAACGGAACAACACCCGCAACCCTCCAGTCCTCCAGAAGCTCTCCCGTCCCCAGTGATGATGCAAAGATCATCGCCAGAGGCTCAGTAAAATCCTCCTTTGTCTCCAACTGTAGCCTGGGGTGCATCTCGTCCGGTCCTGGTGACTTATCCATCCTGATGCTTTCCCAAAGCTCCAGCACATCCTCTTATGTAATATCTACATGCTCATGCTTTTCAGTCCGCTATACGTCATCCCAACAATCGCCAAGTTCCTTTTCCGTAGTGAATACTGAAGCAAAGTATTTTATAAGTACCTCTGCTAACTCCTGCGGTTCCATAAACACTTCCCCCTGTCACACTTGTTTGGTCCTATTCCCTCACATCTTATCCTATTGCTCTTCACATACTTACTGGTGGAGGAATATTATGATCAATTACGACCTAAGCATGGATATGTCTGCGTGTGCATGAGAACTGGTGACAAACTGACCGGCAAAACGCTCCTTCAATAGTCCGTAAGGTCGGAGGACTACAAAGGTGACAGTTGTCCCTTCGTAAACTGTTGGGGAAAGGAGGAAAAAGGAAATAACTGCGGAAGGGAAAATATGACGAGAGATGGGAAACTCATCCTACTCGTATAATAGCTTTTAAATACTGCTTGAAGTTCAATTTCAATCTTAAAAGTTCATAGGGACTTTCAGCACGAGAGAAAACACATTTCGTATCGTTTCTGAAATAATGTACATCGCAATAACATTAACTGGTGTTAGAATGTTATTGCGCCGCATGTTTTCTCAATTGCGGTTACGTTTTCATACTTATTTTCTCTTTATGGAATGGGAATTGCATTAGACTCGCCATAGTGTTAACTACCACTTTGTAATAGGCTGGACAAGCCCCAGTTGAACATACCCTTGCCTATGCTACACTAACCGTGAGAAAAATCAAAATAAATCACAAGTTCAGACACCAGGATAAACATGTTGTGTATGCAAAGGTAAAACCAAACGTTTGGGGGTGGGGGAGATGCAAAATCGCATTGTTTTTTGAAGAAATAATTACAATTCATGTCTTAAACGATAAAAACGCCTGGGTCCAATTTTGGTGGTTGATGGCGGTCATCTGTCTCGAAGGACAATGTCTGATGATCATCATCATCACAAGCCAGTGCGAAATGTATGGAGATCCTAAGATGTCCATTCCTGAAAATCCCCCTCTCGGCCTCACCAGTGCACTCTAAAGGAAAGCTTATAAAGCAATACATTTGTCAACAGCTTGGCTGCAGGAGCTACCGGCTATCTTCCAGCCGCATTGGGAGTTCCATCCCGGATTTGCTGCCTGAGTTTAGTCCCGTGGCTTTTGTCTCTCCCGAGGCTGCCCCAATGGGAGTATTTACCCATAGCTGGGGATCTGGTTCATGAACACCAGGGCGTGTACATTCACCGGTGGGCCTGGGTGCTACATGTTCAGCGGTCAGACCACCTCCCCGTCCTCTGTAAGCAGCCCGAGACCTCAAGCAGTTTAGTTTCCGTGTAAAATAATACCTTATAAAATAATGCAAAACATGGCAACGAAGCCAGTGAAGAACAAAGAAACAGCGGTTTCTCTTTTGACTTTTCAGTACAAACTGTTTTAAATGGCTGTACTCTGAAAATGAAAATTATTACATGCATTATAATTATATCTTAAAATCTATCGCTTGGCTTTTTTGTTGGACAATTGATAAAGACTCGATATTGAATTACTTCCACAGACTCGACGTGGCGCGGATGAAACGTTGACACATGCCGTTCTGCAGCTTCCCAACAATAAAATATCGGCATTTAAGCACGACAACGAGGATTCAGTGTACGCAAATGTAAGGTTTTCACAAGAAACGAGAAGCTGAAAATCGAAAAAGGGTTCGGTTCTGTGGACTGTGAACGAATGCATGTCTCCCGGGCTGTTTCTCCTTATCTACTGCAGGGAAACTAAAGGGCGATGGCTGAAATAATACTGAAAGATAAGAATAAGAAGAGTGGACGTTGTGACAGACGAGCGACATTTTATTCTGTCCCTACCAATATACATTTTTACAATTTCAATAGAACGTCAGAGATATCAGTTTAAATTGAATCAAAAGTCTGCTCTAGTTCATATACGTCAGCTTGCAGAACAACAATATTGCTGACAATATAACATCACGATATCGTAATGTCTTCTCGCGAGAAGCTCAAGTTCAAATTAAGCTTCAATTGAGTTGAAAGAACCGCCTGTGAGCGCAGTAGCTGAAACAGGTTGCGAAAATCAGCAGAAATAACTGAAAAATACGCTTGTATTGTGAGTTATCCAAATACTTAGTAACATGACTATTACTTCAATGAATTCTCTACTCTCCTAATTATATTTTGAGAAAATTCATTTTAAATAAGGAAAGAAACGTTCATTCTTCTGTGGGATAAGACAGACTCTTGCAGTTCAAACTCCATATGAATCAAAAAAGGGAAATATTCAAGAACGCTGAAATAAACTTCGTGTAAAGCCGTAGGAATCTAAAATTGAAATTTGATGAGGACATCACTAATTTATTTTGCGATCGTTTGATTCAATTGGTTCCTGTACGTTCGATTTTGATATTACCTCCACAATCGAAAAATGGAGCTGACAACCTGACTTGCGCAGCTCTGTAACCTCACAATCCCATGAATACATCAGCATCCAAACTTAAAAGCAAACATACATTGAGCGCAGATATACAGTAAGCACATCAAGGAAGCTGTTTAGCTGAGAATCCAGTTGTAGTTCCGAGCTGTACACCACCAATGAGTGCAGACACGAGGCATTGCTTCGTTTTATTCCTTACATCCAGACAAAAAAAAAAATGACAATCGATATCATATATATGAGTTGGGAAGAGAAGAGGTAATTTTCGTCTTGACATTTCTCCGATTCATTCAGCAAAATTTTACTGAAAAAAATGTAAGAAACTTATGAATCGGGATCCGCAATTCCGCCTCTCTCTGCTGCCAGGCCATTTAATGTGATAATGTCTGATGTGCTCTGTCATAAACTGCTCTTCTGCTCCATCGCACGTTTCTCAATCATTTCCGGAAAAATGAACAATTTTCCATTAAATATGCCCCAATAATTTACCTCAATATTTCTCAGAAGATGAAAAAAAAACACCTATTCAGAGATTCGCCGCCATTGGCGAGACAAACTTCTTTTTTAAATGCACTTAGAAGCCGCCAATTATAAAGAAGCGAATCTCGCTCAGCTTGCAACCACTGCACCACTCCAGCCAACAGATTGTTCCCACTTATCACCTGACAGCTTCGGTCACACAGCTCCTTCGCACATTTATTTATTATCTTCCCTCTACACTCTAATCCCGAGTCTCGATATTAAAACGTTGACCATTTTGTTGCTTTCACACTCATTGTAGAGCCCAAATGAATTGGTTTGTAAGCTTCGTTTTATTTCAGGCCAAATAATTCGGTGGTTCGATGATAATATACTTGGAAAACAACAAATAATGATTTTGGCATCTCGTAAACATTCACTGAATTGTGCTCCAACCAACAGGGAAACCGATAAATAGGAGTATTGAATTCAGTGGTAAGGTTTCATGGCAATGCAGTGTGTAACTTAAGTAAAATGGCAGCAAATACAATTAGTTCCTCGTGAGGAAAAATTTAATTCTTCTGTCGCGTTCGGCTGAGAAGACAGCATTTGCCTATCCTGTTGGCTAAGACTTCCGGTAACTCTACGTCAATATAGGAACAGTGATATATTTACAAATTTGAATGCATAGTGTCATGCAGGAGGTAGGGCAATGGGTCGCTACTGGCCTTCATTGAAATGTTAAAAGTTTCAGGTTTTATAGACATCGAGAAAGAAGTGATTTGTCGTTGCATTAAACATTATGAATGGAATACAAAGAGGTTTGCTTTGTTTATTCATTGGCTACCTTTTTCTGAATGACCCCTTTTGTAATCCACCGAAAATGTCACATCCTTCTCTGGACGAGTACTTTATCTAAGTGTCAATATGAAAATTATGTTTTTTTTCGGAGAGGGGGAATTCGCGTCTGTAAAGATCACAATGGGAAGTGTTTGTACATCAATATTTAACCTTGACGTGATTCAAAGCTCTTTGTAGGTTTCAAGTCAATGATAATACGCAAAATTTGATAGCGGGAGACGGGGCAAGACAGCAAGAACAAAATTACAGAAGTTTGTGGACGCAGTTCAGTTGATTAGGTAACCAGCCTCCTCTCTATGAGGTCTTTATATACTTGCCCCGACAGTTCCCATTAATCTGTGCAGATATGCAGCCGCGCAGTAACTGAAGTGCTCCTTCGCACATTGCCTTTGCTGTCACGTAGCTCGAATTTTCTTTTAGATAATATTAATCTAATTTTGAAATTATGCTAATATGATTATGAAGTCTATGTTAATGCATTTGTGAAATACCATATCATTGTGTGCTAATGAATATGAACCATAATCTTTCTGCATAATGAACGTAGGACAACTTTAATATGAAACAGTTTAGAGCTTCAACGTTCTTACATTATCAGTGTTGCAAGTTACAGCACTGGTACATATTGTCACAACAAACTCAGAATGGAAATCGGTAGCTTATTGTTAATAAACTGCCAGACCGTGCATAATCTTCTGGGAGGCCGTGTAAAAATCTCCTGCTCAGAGCGATGGGTAGTCCACGCTGCTGCAAAATTAAAGGGGGCATTGCTTCGTATTCCGATGAAAAACAACCAGGCTAATCAAGGTTTTCGGCTCGAAAAGGCAACAGTACATTCCTTTTCATTACTGCTGTGTGTCCTGCTAAGTTCCTGCAGGATTTTGTGTTTATTACTCTGGATTTTAGAATCTCCAGAAACTCCTGTGTTTATGATTTACTGGGCCACTGGAACAGACAGGAAAAATACTGTATACGGAAGCGTTGAGGTACAGAGGAACCTTAGGGGACACATGGATAGTCTCCTGAATATACGATACTCAGGTTATTAGATAAGAGGGCCTTTGGCCAACTTGCCCTCTTGGCAGTGTGTTAACGAGTGTTGGGACATCATGTTGCAGCGTTAGCCATTGGTTAGGCCGCACTTGGAGGGTTGCGTGTTCTTCTGGTCACCATAAGATAGAATGCACGTGGCAGAGTTAGAAAGATTGCAGTAGAAATACACCGAGGGATTGCCTTGAAGGGGAGACTGTAGTGGCATGGAGGGATTGTATAGAAAAGGGTTTTTGACTCTGGAGTATAGCAGACTGGAGGATAACATGAAATTTGGATAAGCATTGCTACCGACATTAATATTGTGGATTCAAACAGTCAATTTCCCAAGCCTGGGGAGCTAAAGCTAGAGGACATCGTTCTGAATTGAGAGAAGAAATATTTAAAGGAGAACTCTGTATGGCAGGGTTTTCACACAGAGGAGGTTAGATGTATAAAACATGTTGCCAGAGGAAGTGATAGATGAACGGAAAATAATAGTTGTATAAATATATCGTTCCGAATGTTCGAGACGGGCCTCTTACGTGCTGTACACCCGATTCATTTTCTTCTTTTAGCTAAAGATCTGCAACAAAGTTTACACGCAGGTCAACAGGAAGCTATAAATAGCAGAACATAGAAATGCACGAATGAACCTAATGATATTACGGGAAGTCTTTGTGGGTAAAGTTTTTTATAGCTCAAAAATCGATTTGCAGACTTGTTTATTTTTAATTTGAACGCTTAGCTTGCACACAATGGCTCAAAGTTAAAATGAGTGATTTCGAACCCTCTTCGTCCCAACTAAAAGTTTCTCATGTTGTTCTGCACTGTCCGTGTTTCGATTCTACGGCTTTAACATTCTGCAAAGGGAACAATGTGAAGCGTTATCACAACATTAGATAAAATCCAATACAATTGCGGAACCAGTTATACTTCACAGTAGTACTGAAAAACTCATAAAAATATCAATGTCAAGAAAAACATTTTGTTTATCCAGCGGTCCAAGCGTGAGGTGGCATCAATGGAGAGGAATGAACAGTTGACTTTTCGAGCCGAGAACCTTGACTAGCCCGTCATGAGAGAATACTTGGAAAAGGATTGAGAATTACTTTCATTTGATTCAGAAAATAATGGAATCTAGTGGGAATTTTGTCAACGTTTTTCTATATGTCTTAACATACTCTTAAAAAAAAACAGAGTGGCCTTCCTATGAAGAAAGTTTTTTTTATTTGTGTGATGAATTACAATACCGAGGTAGATTCTAGACTAACTTTCCTCTGCAGATGACTATGAAGTGTAGTCAAACTTGTACTGAATTGAACAGATCTCTGGGTGAAGAGAGAATTTGGTTTCGAATCTGAAATGTAAACCTAAATGGAAGGAAAATATCCCTGTCAGGCCAAGGCAACATGAAAATGTCAAGGGATATAATTTATCACCGCTATTCAGGGCCCCAAACAGTCCGTCCTGGTGAGGCAACACTTTCATTTCCGAATCTTTTATGTTTATCTACTCTGTCCTGTACTTCCGAAGCCACCTCCGCTACGTTGGTGCGACCCAATATAAATTAGAGGACCGCTTTTTCAGGCACCATCCACATAAAGTGGAAATTCCGGTGGCCAGTCATTGTCCTTCCTATCTCCATTCTCGTCACGGCATTTTGGTCTTCGGTTTCTTCTTCTTCCACCATGAGGCTACTCTGAGGGTGGAGGATCAACGCTTCAATTTTAGTCTGGGTACCCTCCAACCTGATGGCATGAACATCGATTTCTCCTTTCATTAATTTTTCTGGCTCCCTTCCGTCTTCCTGAGTTCCACACTCTAGCCTCCTACCTCTTCTACTCACCTACCTATGTCGCCTCCTTTGTGCCCTTCCAGCTTCCCTTTCTCGCACGGTCTACTCCCCAATCCTATCAGATTTCTTCTTTTTCTGTAGTACTTTTCCTTTTCCATCCATTACCTGGCAGATTTTTACTTCATCGCCTCTCCCCCACTCATCTGGCTTTACCCATGACCTTCTTGTTAGTCATCTTTTCACTCTCCCGGTTTTGTATTCTGACATCTTCCCTCTTCCTTTCCAATGCTGATGAAGGGTCTTGACCCTAAACATCGACTGTTCTTTCACTTCCATATATGCTTCTTTCCCGCCTGAGCTCCTTTACATATTTGTGTGAGTCGTTATGGATTGCCAGCAACTCTGCAAAAGCTCTTCTATTGCAGATGCAAATACTTTTTTAAGAACATTTGTGGAAAATGTTTGACATACGCAGAAAATTAGAATATTAAGCTCTAAAGGTAACGTGTTGGATCTGACGGAGAATTGCTGAGATTGCTGGAGATAAGAGAAGGGAAGAAGGAGCATACAGTCATAGATCATGCTCGGTTCTCTTTGGTCTTCGACCCAATTTTCAAAGATCTGAATGAAGAAATACAAGACCATGGCCTCACTGCTGCTTCGCGACACTTCTATAGACCCTGTGTCCTTTTCCCGGGTAAATACGGATGCAAATAATCCATTTAAGGTCTCCCCGTTCTCTATTGGATTCATGCATACGTTATCATTCTGATCTCCCAGAGGACCAGTTTTTTGTCCCTTGCAATCCATTTTTTTTCTCTCAACATATCTTAACATAGCAATCCAACTGTATTTCAGACATTTCTACCGATCCGACCTCCACTTTCTCGTATATTTCACATTTACCAAGCTCCTACCTATTTGTTGAAAAAATTCCCCTAGACCCACTTTAACTCTCTTCTCTCACGCCTTGAATTGATGTATTCTCATTTTCGATTAACCTATCCTGGGTAAAATACTGGTCTGCCTACGATCCTCGTCACTTAAAATTCCTATATAAGGTCATCGCTCAACCTCTTGTACTCGAGAAAGAATAACGCAGCCTCTCCCTACAGTTAAAAGCTTGTTGTCCAGAAAACATACTCGTGAGTCCTTTATGGACTGCGTTAAGAACTGCCATCTCTTGTCGATAGCCGGGCGATCATTAATGCACAGAATACTCTGAGTGTTTCACTAACGACGTGAATAGTACAACAGAACATCCCAGACGCTGCACTCACTACTTCAACTATTGCGTCAAGTGAGACAAACACCTTCTTCACCTTTCTCTCTACATCCATCGCCACTTGCCCTCGGTCACTGTGTTCTACTTCAACCACCAGGGCAATTTACTGTGTAATTCCAGCTTTATTTTATCCAAACAAATTGCAACATTTCGCCATTGTCCAGGTTAAATTTTATCTGCACTTGAAGGACGACTTTGCCAGTTCATTTTCTTGGTTAGCTTTCACTTTCTATTGTATCAGCAATTTCATTGCCTCCCCGAAGTTATTAATGATGTTAACAATATTATCCTCTTTAGTGTTTTAGAACTACATGACAAAGAGTACTGAAACCTGAACCGCCCTCTTCAGTACATCAGTAGTTGGAGGCCTTCATTCTTGAATAGCAAATCTCCACTATCACCTTCTTATGTTATACAAAACCAATTCGGTGCCCTCGTGTTCATCAGCTGGCTAACCCTGATTCCCATGCAGTCTGGCTTTCTATATTAGTCTGCCATACTGGACGTTGCGAATCTCAATGAAGGTATAGTCTACTGCCCTGCCCTCAGCAAATCTCTTCCTTACATCTCAAAACAACTCAATGAAATATGTGAGATAAGGTTCCCCGTGAAAAATCCATTCCGGCTGTTACCTTTTTAGTCCTCGCCTTTCTAAATTCTGAGAGAATGTCTACATCAGAATCCACTCCATTGTCTTCCCAGCACCGATTTCAGTTTTGCTATCCGTAACGCTCGGTTTATCCTTGCAGGCCTTTTAAATAAATGCACATTATCCACACTTCTGTGTTCCGTTGCCCCAATTGTAGTAAAAGACGGTGTTCATATCTCTGCAATTGCCATTATATTCCCTTTCCTAACTTCCCCTAATGTCGACCGATACTCTTGATCAGGCTCATCAAACATGCTGTGTTGTTACATCTCTAGAACCCACCTCCCACCCCGCCCATCCTCCGCCCCATCACCACCCCTCCCTTTTTCTCATGTGGATGTCTGAAATCATTTGAATTAATTACCTTAATTTCTTCGCTGTCATGATTTTCACCACAGTTATACAGAGAAGAAATAATAACCTTCAGCTCAGACATCGCCATGAGCTCCACACATAGATGATCACGCTATTACTTTAGAGTCGCTATTTCATCTTTTCCCCTTAATATATCATTGCAAGATATTTCATGCCATCTTTGTGCTGTCATGATTTCTCTCGAGTGTACCACAATATCTCATATAGTTCTGAAGGGGCTCACTGGAACTCGTTCCCTACAGATGATACAGGACTCTTTCTCCTGACCAGTGTCTTGATACGCTCGTCAACCGAGATTCAATAATAATGTTAGTCTTCTTATTCTGTCTGTCAGTATAGCTCGTGTATATTAGTGCCAGTAACTGGAGGGCTTCGAAATAAAAGATATCTATCATCAGGGGAAGGATAGGAGAATGCAGCCGAGCCTTTCCTTCATCTGGAAGACATTTTCTGAGGTTATTGTGGTCTCTGCTGGCCTGGGTTCCATCCATAGACCAATGGGCTAATGGAGAGGTTCAACCAGGACGTTGAGAGAACACTCAGAAGTCGCGCCTCCGGAATCTCGATCAACTGTCTTTACAACTCGATCTGGGAGGTGACGTGGGGGGGGGGGGGCGTTGGTGGAGTTTGATCTTAACACAGTTCAACATTCGTCTTTCGGAATGACCGCTTTCCAATGCCGATTTGGATACCGTCCGCCGCTATCCCTGGAACAAGAAGCGAATGAGGGGCTCCATTAGCGGAACAACTGGTCTAGAGATATCGCCAGAAATTGTTTAAGGCAAGAGAAGCGTTTTTGGCCAATTTGCGGCCACAACAAGACCAGGCCAATCGCCAGAGAACACGGGGGCCGCCAAAACCTTTCATCAGTGGGTCTGGTTCGCAACTGGATCTCAACTGGAGATCTCCTCATGTGGGTTGAAGTCAGAATTTGGCCCCTCGATACATCGATCTCTTCAAAATCCTGCGACGTGTCAACCCAGTTACCTATCATCTCCAACTCTCGTGCACCATGACGATTCACCACACATTCCTCGGATCCCGCCTCAAACTCTTTCGCACTAGCCCTTTAGTTCCGGTTCCCTAACCTGCTGTGTCTCTCAGAATTGTTGAGAGACAACCTGCCGAAACAGTCCGGTGTCTTTTGGAAACCCATATTGTTTGTGGTAAAAGGCAGCACCTCCTGAATTGGGAGGGATGCAGTGCAGAAGGAAGAAGCTGGATTCCTTCACGCGGCATCCTGGATCGTACCTTGATGGAGGACTATCATCACCACCATCTTGATCGCACTGGGTCGTCAGGAGCCAGTTGTAGGAAGGGTGGATTTTGTAACTGTGGCGACTGAACTGTGGCAGGCATGCACGTTTCGGCAGTCCAGTTGCCCGGACTATGGCTAACTGCCGCTGTCATTTTAAGACTCAGACTGCCAATTATTTCCTGCCAGATTTTTAATGAAAATTCTGTATTTAAGCCCTCGTGCTGAGTACTGAGATATCAATCTGAGAAATGCCGTGTCTAGTACAACCACCTCTGATTTCGCCTTTGGATTTCCTATTTGTCGCTTTGCTTATTACGAGCCTAAGTTAATCGAGACCTTTCACTGCACTTTGATTCACGGCCATCAATTGCTCCCTCGTTACACTCTCATATTCTCGTTATTTATTGTTTATTTACGTATTATTTCTTTCTTTTTGTATTTGCTCAGTTTGTTGTCTTTTGCACGCTGGTTGTACGTCCACTTCGGTGCAGTCTTTCATTGATCATGTTAATTTTATTATTCTATGGATTTATTGAGTATACCTGCCAGACAACAAATCCCACGGTTGTATAGAGTGACATAAATGTACTTTGATAATAATTTTTTAAAACTTTGAACTTCTGTACTTTGATTCACAAATGAGTGGACTATTCTCCCAGAAATCATTTGATCCGTTGAGTCTGAAGTCGTTGAGGAAAATTAATAAAATAATACCTCCAAAGTACTTAAGATATGAAGATGTAAATCTACAGCACGTTATAAAAATCTATTTACTCTACCTAGAACTATTCTCATATTCAGACAAAGCGGACTGCATATGGGGTAATATTGTATTACTTGGAGGTAATGCCCTATTATATAACATGACAAATCAGAAAACATTGCAATTCAGAAATTAGCATATTTTGAACGTATCCAACCAAGGGGGATTAACAACAGGCACGAAAATCAATCACAATCTAGCAAAGTATCGTAAAACTTCAACTACTCTAATCCGTGTAGCTGTATCCAGTAGAAAGTGTCCATTCATTCTTTTTCAATTTGTTTTTCCTATCTATTTAATGTTATCATGTTCAACTCTTTACAGCACAGCATGTTTCAGCTACCTGCAGTACACCATACATGAGATGTTTTTCTCTGCCTACATTTGCCTTACCACATCTTCTTAATACGTCCCGTTTGTGATTTTTCATCTAATGCTTGATTACATCCGTTAAAATTTCATTATGTATTGCCTGGTCTCAAATTTATTTGTTCACATTCTGTTTGAGTTTTCTTATTGTATTAATAACTCTCCGTTACACTACACTATTCATGTTAGCACAATTGCTGATATCACCTTAATAAACAGACTTCGTGGAATTAAGTGTGCCTTAATGTGATTTTTTTCCTTCGTAAATCTCATCATTAAGTTGAAATTGCTGTCATTTAGCACCTTAAAACTCTTGCAGTCAGGATCAGAAGACATCCTATTCTTGTTGATTTATTTATGTGTGTATATATACGTGTATGCGGTTTACATATTTAATCCTTTGCTCCTGTAGATCATTGTACGATTATGCTAATACTCGTGTGTACTCAGGGTGGATTGGCAATTTTAGGCCAGTTGATAATTTTTGCAGAACGAATATACAAGGGAGTAAATGGTAAAATGCTCTCTATTTTATTAATTGTTTCCATTTTCAAAACATCACATGAATAAAAAAGAGGAACTGTGGAATAATGGTTCTCGGCGACAGAAAATTAAACATCACCAAGAAAGATATGATAGCCACGTAATGTGGATGGCAGCTGGAATATCTGAATACCTTATGATAGATCCATAACTTCAAACTGTCTTACATTAAAAAGAAGTTCAATTAACATCAAAGGCATCACGTTCTGACTTTATTTCAGAGCTAGATAATCATTTTGTATGCTTATTGTTATACAAAATATTTTGTGTGTTTTTCAATTGTCCGCAAGGCATCAATGAAAATACTGTGAAAGCATGTAAAGAGGAAAATGGACAGGGGAGAAATCATTTACATTCTAAAAGGGATAGGTGGACAGCAAATGCATTACATTTAGCAAAGAAAAAGATTAATTTTCACACAATTTTATGGTGCTGTATGGGACGAAGTTGTTTAAATATGCATTATAAATTAATTTAAAATTTTCGTTTAAATTTTATTACAGAATGCATTCAACAATGTATTCCATGTTTTATGTGCCCCTAGGGTTCATTTTGTTCTGTGGTCTGTCACTTGAAAACGTCGGAAGAATGAGACTGAACTTTTGCTGTTTTGGATTTGGACTGACTACAGTGTGTTTGGACGCATGCAGGGACTTTGCTTACTTCTGACTTGCTAAGGCGAAGAGAGATGGAGTTATTTGATGGAGAATCGATGCTATGGTTTCTCTGCAGCTTGTTTACATTTTCCTGCAGCTTATTTTGAACATACAAGGGCACACAGAAGGACACAGTTAAAGTCAATATGGATTCGGTCAATGGAAGACACCAGTGAGTCGGTCATTAGTTTAAACTTTCAGTAGCCCAAAAGGCTGAGTTGAGATCGATCCTGAGTATTGATAAATGACTCTCACAAGTTTTCTGCAACTAGAACACGTTTGCAGGAAGAGAGGAGAGGAGAGGAAGGTTTGAAACAGAAGAAACCAAGTGACAAAGAAATCACTGTTTGGACTCTCTATCCAAGTAGCCCGTGAGGGTGAGATTGTTTCCATTCGGCGATGGAAGTGTGAATGTCAAGTACTTACTCCACAGGAGTGGGTTCTCTGGTGAGGGGAAACCCTTTGTGAGTACCACGTGTGTGTTTACCCTTTGTCTGGGTGTGTTAGCTCACTGAATAATGGCACCACTGTGGCAAATCACTGTTGCAGTTATTTCGTATGTTGTGGAACTGGATAAGTGGCTATCACATTGTGTGTTTGGGGTAGTCTTGTGGAATCTACCGGTGTGTAAACACTTGCCTGGGTGGTGGTTCCCTTGAAGATGGTCCCCTTTTTGTGATAAGCAAGATAGAGGCAGGAAATATGTTCCAGATGCTGGGAGAGTCCAGTACCATAGGGCATGGCATAAGAATAAGGGGTAGGTCATTTCGGACAGAGTTAAGGAAATACTTCTTCTCCCAGAGAGTAGTGGGGGTGTGGAATGCACTGCCACAGAAGGCAGTGGAGGCCAATTCTCTGGATGCTTTCAAGAAGGAGCTAGATTGGTATCTTATGGATAGGGGAATCAAGGGATGTGGGGACAAGGCAGGAGCCGGGTATTGATAGTAGATGATCAGCCATGATCTCAGAATGGCGGTGTAGGCTCGAAGGGCCGAATGGTCTACATCTGCACCTATTGTCTATTGTCTATTGTCTATAAGCTACTACTGGAGAGAATCCACAAGTGGATTTTGTTTTAGTGTCCTGTGGCCACCACTATGAGATGTTTCGTAGCTGAGTTCGGGTGTGGTACCACTTGTGTTGAAAGGATATTCGTTGAAGATCACTGTCCGTGATACTTGGTGTGTGGAGTGGAACAACGTCGGAGATGAAACCTACTGCTATTGTTATTTTGTATTGGATGTCGTGGAATCTGTGGAATATCAGCGTAATTTTCTTCTCACAACATATGCCTTTTGATTACAAATATCTCTCTCTCTTACCAACAACAACAACCTCGTGTATTGAACTGAACTTTCTCACATACCATCATCAGACTGTGTCATTTGCCACCTAAACTTCATTGACTTTGGGAAACATATATTCACACCTATATAACCTTATATATGTCTAACTCTGTTAACCCTTGGTTTATCTGGTTTTAACTTCACTATCATTGGTAGATACTAATGAAATAGTGTTTTAATAGCAAATCCAGACTCCAGGTGTGCTCCATTTCTGCTGTTTCTTTTAACCCGTTACGGGGTATGTAACACGTGTCATCAGAGTTCAGGGAAGGTGTTACAGGGCGTCAGATGGACGATCCTGCTGAGACATCTACGATTTTTCATTCTACTGGAAAGAATGAAACGGATCTAGTGAGGAACTAACAAATATATGGGTGCTGAGTGGTTGTAGTGAGGAATGATAAAGGACGTAATTAGATTAGCTTAAATTGGATTCAATCTCAGAGTGGAAATGTTATAAAATTACTCCGCGAGGTAATGTAGGGCTCTGATGAATATATTAATTTCTAAGGCTTGTTCAGTGTTACTCTCGTACAAAGAGAAAGTACATAACAGAATATCGTTTCCAGTTCTATCGGATCTGATCGTCATTAACCCAAGATCACACATTGTTAGGGCTATATGATGACTGATGTACAACGGTCTCGTTGTGTTTCAACAATTCACACACAAGCGTCTCGTATTCTTTCCAATCAGGATGATAACACGCCATCCCCAAATACAAATCATACAGGAGACTTTAACATATCTTCAGCTGTCGTCTGGTTCATCGTGGAATTTTATTAAACGTATGTCATTTACGTGCTCCATAGCTACCAATAAAAATTGCTTCTCTGTATCAAACGGGGTAACTCGCAAAAGAGGTTAAATATCTAATTTATTCTATTTACTATAGAAGAACGACTACAGATACTTTAGGCAGGCCAGTCACATACTGGCCTTCATAAATTATCTTTGCAATTTTGTCCAGTGCATCACAGTCTGACTTCATTTGTGAGCTAGAATTAACAGGGGTTCAAATAATGACGTAAACTTTTAGTATGAGGTTTTTGTTTTTTTGAAAATGGAAAAAGGGGTTGGTCAAAGATTACTGCTTCTGATTGAAAGCCATGGCTGAAACTCTGAACCTGAAAGTGTGTGAGAGCAAATTATCATCTCTAGAGGTCTCTCAGGTCCATCAAATCCGCTGCCTGACCCCCAGTGAAATGCTAGAAGATACGTCCTGGATAGGGACTACGGGGGCGTTTAGTTCCTATTTTAGATTTGCCCATGAATTCCCTTCGGGGGGGGGGGGGTGAATTGAGAAATGCTTGATTGCTTGAAAAATAATCAGTTTCCAAATTTCATGTAAAAAAAAATTGAGCTTCTAGGGGATCATATTTGCGATATACACCCCAGTTCCTCATAGATGAAATACGTTTTTACTGCTTTCATCCGTGAAAAATAAGAAACAATTAACAGAGGATGTCTCTATTGTTTCAGGATCCTTTGTCAAATGACACGCCATCGGGAAACTGAACCACATTGCAAAGTTGAATTCGCTAAACAATGCTCGGTGGCAGGAAATGTACAAGCCGTTGTTCCCTGGTCTGGTGGAACTGAACGAAGATGACCTTATCTTACTGAGGCTAAGAGTGACGCCCTGAACTCTAACCACCGTGAGGCGTATACCCTCCACTGATAAACAGCATCAAAACTGAATTTGAGGCAATGGAGGCGCTTGACATCATAATTTGAGTGAATGGCTGGTGTGGGAGCAGTGTTCCTGTTCCAGGCCAAATGGCACAGTGAGGGTCTGTGTTGATCTAACAAAATTGAATAATGTAGTGAGGTGGTAGAAGTTTATTGTTCACTCGTTCACTCTATTGTTCATTCGTTGTGAATGCTGGGTGGAGCAAAATTCTGTACTAAAGTATATGCAAACTTAGGGTTCTACAGATCAGTTCAGCTTCTGAGTCACAGGAGCTCACAACCTTTATCACACTAAGTGGACGCTATGCCATGAAGATACTCCGTTTTGGCTTCTCACCAGACGCCGAATTCTTTCAGATGAGGATGAAGGAAATTTTGGAAGGACTTGAATGGGTAATCTGCCACGTGGACACACCTGTAGATATGGTGATCAGAATATACACATATGAATAACAACAGAACATTATTGACTCAGCTGGGCAACACTACGGTTGCAACGTTCTCCAAATTAGCGATAGTGCTGGCAGGCGGTACTCTTGAATAATACACGTTACAAGGAATCCCTGAACTATTCAAAATAAACGTAACAATGGCGTAATCAACAATTATCGAATCTCGTTAAGTCATAATTAACCACTTTAGGTGCTCTAAAAACCTTGTAGCCCGATGCTCTCCGGCTCTACGCAAAGGTCCGGCGTGCCCATTACAGCACAAATATACTCTGTATATATTTATCTTTTCCTGTTATATGACTGGTTGAAAAGTCTAAAGCTCAAAAGTTTGAAGTTGGAAGTAACTTTATTTTCAAAGTATGTATATATTACCATATACCAACTTGAGATTCATTTCCTTCCAGACATTCAGATAGAACTGAGAAATACAACAGAGTCAATGAAAACTGCAGGAAAACATTGAAAGGTAACCAATGTGGAACATAATACGATTAAAAATAAAATAAATAAATAGTAAACGAATTGATAAGTAGACTCCATTTGTTGCTATATATGAATGCTTTTAGGTTTGATTAGTTTAACTGCCTTTAGGGACAGCAATGCTGAAGTACAACAGAACAAAGAAGTGATTCATCTTGGTTACAGTAGACAATAGACAAAAGGTGCAGAAGTAGGCCATTCGGCCCTTCGATCCTGCACCGCCATTTTGAGATCATGGCTGATCATCTACTATCAATATCCGGTTCCTGCCTTGTCCCAATATCCATTGATTCCCCCATCCATAAGATGCCTATCTGGCTCCTTCTTGAAAGCATCCAGAGAATTGGCCTCCACTACCTTCCGAGGCAGTGCATTCCAGACCCCCACAGCTCTCTGGGAGAAGAAGCTTTTCCTTAACTCTGTCCTGAATGACCTACCCCTAATTCTCAAACCATGCCCTCTGGTACTGGACTCTCCCAGCATCTGGAACATATTTCCTGCCTCTATCTTGTCCAATCCCTTAATAATCTTATATGTTGCAATCAGATTCCCTCTCAATCTCCTTAATTCCAGCGTGTACAAGCCCGGCCTCTCTAACCTCTCTGCGTAAGACAGCCCTGACATCCCAGGAATTAACCTCGTGAATCTACGCTGCACTTCCTCTACAGCCAGGATGTCCTTCCTTAACCCTGGAGACCAAAACTGTACACAATACTCCAGGTGTGGTCTCACCAGGGCCCTGTACAAATGCAAGAGGATTTCCTTGCTCTTGTACTCAATTCCCTTTGTAATAAAGGCCAACATTCCATTAGCCCTCTTCACTGCCTGCTGCACTTGCTCATTCACCTCCAGTGACTGATGAACAAGGACTCCTGGATCTGTTTGTATTTCTCACTTACCTAACTTTATACGGTTCAGATAATAATCTGCCTTCCTGTTCTTACTCCCAAAGTGGATAACCTCACACTTCTTCACATTAAACGTCATCTGCCAAGTATCTGCCCGCTCACCCAGCCTATCCAAATCACCCTGAATTCTCCTAACATCCTCGTCACATGTCATACTGCCACCCAGCTTAGTATCATCAGCAAATTTGCTGATGTTATTCTCAATGCCTTCATCTAAATCGTTGACGTAAATCGTAAACAGTTGTGGTCCCAATACCGAGCCCTGTGGCACCCCACTAGTCACCAACTGCCATTCCAAGAAACACCCATTCACCGCGACCTTTTGCTTTCTATCTGCCAACCAGTTTTCTATCCATGTCAATGTCTTCCCCCCAATGCTATGAGCTTTAATTTTACCCACCAATCTCCTACGTGGGACCTTATCAAATGCCTTCTGAAAATCGAGGTACACTACATCCACTGGATCTCCCTTGTCTAACTTCCTGGTTACATCCTCGAAAAACTCCAATAGATTAGTCAAGCATGATTTACCCTTGGTAAATCCATGCTGGCTCGGCCCAATCCTATCACTGCTATCTAGATATGCCACTATTTCATCTTTAATAATGGACTCTAGCATCTTCCCCACTACTGATTTTAGGCTGACAGGTCGATAGTTCTCCGTTTTCTCCCTCCCTCCTTTCTTAAAAAGTGGGATAACATTAGCCATTCTCCAATCCTCAGGAACTGATCCTGAATCTAAGGATCATTGGAAAATTATTACCAATGCATCCGCAATTTCCAAGGGCCACCTCCTTTAGTACCCTAGGATACAGACCATCTGGACCTGGGGATTTGTTAGCCTTCAGTCCCATCAGTCTACTTATCACCGTTTCCTTACTAATGTCAATCTGTTTCATTTCCTCTGTTACCCTATGTCCTTGGCAGATCCATACATCTGGGAGATTGCTTGTGTCTTCCTTAGTGAAGACAGATCTAAAATACTTATTAAATTCTTCTGCTATTTCTCTGTTTCCCATAACAATTTCACCCAATTCATTCTTCAAGGACCCAACATTGTTCTTAACTATCTTCTTTCTCTTCACATACATAAAAAAGCTTTTGCTATCCTCCTTTATATTCCTGGCTAGCTTGCGTACGTACCTCATTTTTTCTCCCCGTATTTCCTTTTTAGTTAAGTTCCGTTGTTCCTTAAAAATTTCCCAATCATCTGTCCTCCCACTCACCTTAGCTCTGTCATACTTCCTTTTGTTTAATGCTATGCAATTTCTGACTTCCTTTGTCAAACACTGTTGCATTCCATTTTGAACGATCTACAAGTGAAAAACAAAACTCTGGTCGTTGAATATTGATCCAACAAACAATTTAGATCTCACTATAATCCCTTCAAAGACTTTTCATGAGAAAGTTTACTTAGTTTACTAACTGTTCAAGAGTTCTGCAGTGACCATAAGACAATGAGAACAGGAGCAGAATTAGGAAAATTAGTTCATCCATTCTGCTGCGCCGTTGTAATCCAGGTTGTTATTTTTCAATCCCATTCTCCCGTATTCTACTCGTAACCTTTAAATGCATTACCAGTCAAGAACATTTCAATCTTTGCTTTAAATACGTCTGAAAACTTGGCCTCCGCAGCCTTCTCTGGCAGCGAATTCCACAGATTCAGCACCCTCTTACGGAAAAAAAATCTTGTTAATTCCAAGGAATATCCCTTCAATGTACATGTGTAATCTTTGATCCTTGGCTCTGCTTCAAAACGGAAATACCTCTCCCCGTCTACTCTTCATGAGCTTCTCAGTATCTGGCATGTTTCATCGAGATCACGTATGCCATCGCCCCTCACAGGAAGAGCGTTTGATGGCTCTGGACCTACATTAACTAAAATTCAGAAGAATGTGGGGTAACTTTATAGAAACCTCTCAGACAGTGAAGGGTTTTGATAGAGTAAATATGGACAGGATGTCTCATATGATGGGAAGATCTGCAACGAGAGGACACAACCTGAAAATACAGGGGCGTCCTTTTAGAATGGAGATGAGGAGAAATGTCTTCAGCCAGAGAGTGGCTAATCCAGGTAAATGTTTACTACAGGTAGCTGTGAATGCAACGTCTTTATGTATATTTAAGGTAAAGTTTGATAGATTTCTTCAGTGGTCATGAAGAGTTACGGGGAGGAGGCAGAATATTGGAACTCAGAGGAAAATTGGATGATTCTTGATGAAATGACAGAGCAGGCTCAATGGGCTAAATGACCTAATTCAACTCCTACATCTTGTGGTTTTATGATCTTAAGAAAGCCATCTACTATAGGCACAGTGACATCCAACGCCCCTCGCTGTTAATCCCTTTATTTTTGGGAACATTTTCGTGAAGCTCCTGTGACCCTTTCCAGGCCCAGGACATATTTCCTTCCATACCGGACAAAGTAACTCACAATATTACAAATGTGGACTCACCAACACCTTATAAGGCGTCAACAGTGAGCTTGCATTCAACAGGCTACTTTTGTAATTTAAAATTTTAGTTAAGGCATCATAATCACTAAATAAAGGGGGTGTAACCTGGATAGCAAATGGAAATAATTGGGGTATCATCGATGTGAAGAAATATTTTAGATATTGCCGCGAAGAATTAACAGTATTTCTCAAGCAGAAGGATATAGTGTACGCCATTTGTAAGTTGCCTAATGATAAATCACAGTTTAATTCAATTTGGGAGGCAGTTTGGCTTATAAAACATGCAATTTATGATCAATCCCTGTAAAACATCCTGTTGAAATTCCATAAATTGCAACAGAGTGAAAATCCGGTGACTACCACACGCCATGTGGTAAGTCACCGTTCACATGCAAATATAACTGAAAGGAAGTTATGTTAAAAAGGCCACAGTAGCAGAACGGTGAGCGCGATTCTGTAACATTGCAGGGCATTCCGGAGTTTGGGGTTCAAATCTGGCGCTTTTTTAAAGGAATTTGCATTTTCTCCCCGTGAACCACGCGAGAATCCTCAGGGTGCTCAGGTTTCATCCGACAGTCTGAAGGCGAAACGGTTAGTAGGTTAATCCTTCATTGTAATTTCTCTTGTGATTAGACTGGATTTCAGTAAGTGGGTTGCTAGCAGGGCTGCTCATTTGACGGGAAGGGTCTCTTCTGTGCTGAAACTTTCAGCAAATAAATTAAATACATAACAAAGTTAAAAAATGTTGCCTGTCTCAGTATATCCTTCTTCTACCTTTAAGATGGTGCAAAAGATAAAATAGGTTGTTACCTGCTTTACGCCAACGAATTGGCTAATATTTATAAAACAATCCTACATATCGTGGGGGGGGGGGGAGGGCGAACAGATAAAACTTTGAAAACAGAATTGCTGTGTAATCCACACTTCCAATCGAGCAAAACAAGGGAAAACATGAGCAGGACAATTACCAATCTCGGAAAAAATATCTAATGTTATTCCACTGCACATTGCTTTTGATTTCATATTATCTAACTAGATGAGTCTTCTATAAACTGTTGCTCTCGTGTGAAAATATATTTCCTGTATTATGTCCCTAAAATTAAACTTCAGATGATTTACGTCTCTGTCTAATTGTTGATATATAATATTTGTCAAAGTTAATGTGGACTACCCCGTCAATGTTAGTAAGTATTGCACAGTTACCTTTAATTTTAAATATTCTTTGTTAGATATTAATTTAAGTTTTGTTGAGTACTATTCTTACCACTGTTTATTTTAGCCTAATATCGCGGCTACCAAAATTGCTGTTCCTCAGATCAGTTCGGAGGAACTCTTCAAGAAAGGGAGTTTGCTTATAAGACGCATCTAGTACGTGAAAATATCCAGTAAACTATCCTCGTGCAAATGAACTATTTGAAAGGGAGTACTTAACTTATGGAAGATAGGTGTGCATACTGAACTGATACCAGGTTTTAAAAGCAGTACCAACAACAGTCAACTCATGTAAGCTTTCCTGCGATGCACAAGCAACGATTTAAATGAATGTTCCATAAAGACCGGATGCTAACGGGGAATAAAATTGAACAGTCAGTAGAAAAGCTGCAGCGCTCTGCATTGGCAACGTGAATTGTTCATAGGAACCATCCCTGATTATTCAGCGCAGGATATCTGGCTACTTGCATGCGTTGGCACCTTTGGTAATTACATAATATAAATAATAGTAATAATAATACCCATTAACGTATTCTTCTGGCATACTATATTGGGTCGAAGCCCATCTGGAAAATTTGCAAAGAAAAGTAAAGTAAAAATTAAAATTATAAATTTTAGAAAACACTATGTACATTTGAACGTGCTTAGATTAACTCTACCGAGGACAGAAGGGGGAAGAGGAATAACATACCTAACTAAACTTTGTACAACAGTCAGAAAAAAGCGTTCAAGCATATTTTTCATCAATGAAAACAAGATTCAACACTCCAGGCAAACACATGCAGTTCTGATAAGAAGAACACAGCACTAAAATGAAATTAAAGCACAAAACAGAAAAATGTATAAATTATCACTAGAAGAAAAAAGAACTTAACCAATGGAAGAATATGACCGTCCTTGCAACACAACCTCAGGATCTGGGCAGATTAGCTATCATCAAGGAAGCGTCGAATGACTGGCTCAGAGTTCGAGACCTCTTCTCAGAACAAAATGGTTCCTTGTAGCATACAGAACCAGGAGGTTAGCACAACAAATGATCAAAATACAGAATAAAAACCACAGAAAATTGTAAGTTGATGCATGCAGAAAGGCCGAGTGAAACCAGAAACAATCCATCTCATTACAGGACCCAGCCGCAGTTAACGTCAATCCCATTACTCAGACAGGCACAATTAAGTGGCAAGTATTCTTTACTAAAATCTTGCTTTAAATTTCAAGCTCAGAAGTGGAACCATACCTTGTGATAAATCCGTGTCTTGTTCAGTTTGAGAGTTAGAGTCTCACAAGCTATAATACAACTAATCCATTATTACAAATGCGACAATTTATAATAACCTTTCGCATATAAATATGACAGGATAAACAGGCAAAAAGAACCTATTTACTAGATGTAGCCAGTCCAAAGACACACAATAAAATAAATCAATGAGTGAAAATCACCTGAAATTAAAAGACTATGGAACATGAACAGGGTTATCCTTGTCCAAATAGTGATATCTACAACTGATATAATCCCAAAATCATAACGTAAAAGCATTACACTATTAGGTCTACTTAGCAGTATTTATAGAAATCTCCGGAAAGCCACAATTCTAAACACCAGTTTGAATTTTGCTCGCAGTTGAGAAATTAGCTTGTTTGACTTTACCAACTCGAAATAATAATAAAAATAATACTTTGCCTGAGTTTGGTGATTATAAATTTGAAGCACTGGGGCACCTGAATAAAGGTAGGTCCTGAGCCCTGGACGATAGATGACAAGGACATGCCGCGTGCTACACCGCACAGTTTTGGAGAAACGTTAAGTTAATGCAAGTTGAGTGTTAAGGGTATATTCAGCAATGGCTGCCTTCGTATAGAGATGGTATTGTTACAGAAATCTAGATCTGGGGACCTGCTGTGTCCGAGCAAGTAAAATGAATTTATAATTCATAAAATTTCGGGACACTGTCACTGAAAATATGCGATGATTGGTCGACTTTCCTGGCTATTGTGCTGGGAAAGTAATTATATTGAACATTTTCAAACAGAATATTGCAGTCCGAGTAGATGCAGAGGAAATGTCTGCCTTTGTGCTTCTTTGTGCACTCCTGCCCAAGAGGACATTGCTGCGGGACTGTATATGCGTGCCAATGTGGATGACTAATTCCAAGAATTCTGCGTGATTGGTTATGATTTGGGTATGCGAACCGTTTATCTGAAATCCACGCACTCACCAACTCACACTGCCATTTAGTGAAACAAAACACGGATTTTATAATTATCATCCATCCTTTCAAACCTCTCTGTGCTTTTGTCCTCCCGATGTTTTCTCCCTTATTTTAGGCCCAGAGCTAAAAGTATACCTCGGCTGATTTGCAATGCACCCCATTCCCCAACCCCAAATGATCGTCTCTTTTCCACGGCGAACAATGCCGAACGTTAACTCTGGAATTTAGGGTTTTTCTTCTCTTTTGTATTCCTCTTGGTAACCTAACTTTTCTGGGTGTTTAACGTTGTGAATATTTAACATGTGTTTTGTCATATTATCTGAAGTGCTCGGAATCAGAACGTGTTTAGAATACTTTTTTGCTGTGCCCCATCAAGATATGGTAACGAATTTAAAAGTATATCAAAATAAACGTTAATGCCGCATGTATGGGACCTATTGTGCAATAATGCGTTTATGTGTATTTGTGTTTTCCTTTGTTCTGACTTGACGGAAATGTAAATTATTTGTCGAAAGTGGTACCTATTGTGCAGGTGAAACGCGAGTTCTAAGTCTCAAATGTGAACTTTTCTAACTTTGCATTGACAAGATGCACCCAGTACAGATGTATTTGCTAAACGAGAGCACACACAGCAAAGTAACTGCACTCACAGTAAGCTGGTGACATCATGGAAACTCCATGCGGTCAGAAGCTTCACCGCCTCAGGCGAGTAAGTTGCAGATACCCATGTCATCACGTTTAACACTTAATTGAAAAGCAAGAAAGTTATTTTAAGAAAATTACTTGTAAAGCTGTTTCTGAAAAGTATGTGTTTCTTTACTCACGATATGTCATTCAAAAGCAACAAATGTATATTAACCATTTCTATATCAGCTAAATACCTGTTAAAAATTTTCCAGTATTTTTATAAGAACATCGGATATTTACAATTTGTGATCCTAAGCAGGATAAAATTTATAAACGCAAGATATTCTGCTAATAACGAAAGTCCAGAGCTTCAGTACGTCAAGCACTGAGGGAACTCAGCACTTCAGGCGGCATCTGTGAAATGAATAAACAGTCGACATTTCAAAACAAGATCATTCTTCAGAACTGGAATGGACAAAATAAAGTCAATGCCGGGAGAAAAATACTATTTTAATCCGCCAAACAAATGCATCCTGAAAACGTCTAGCTGGAAAATTTGTCGATTATTTCCAGTGAAAGCAGTTGCCTCTCAAAATTTAGGTTATACAACCTAAGGTTATGATAAAATACTGAGAAGGATAAATTGCTTTGAATGTAAGCACAAATCCTAAAAAAAATGCTAGTGAAGCATTGTTTATATATGCATGGTATTCTCTGTCCGTTTAAGTTCTCAGAATGCTGAATGGCGAATTAAGTGTTTTATCGTGTTGTCATATGTGTACTGACAAGAGCAGAGACCTGGAACGTGGATAAAAGTTTTGTAATATTTCACCTTAAATACCGAAGAAATCTTCGCAATCTCAGTTAAAACAAAAGTTATATTGAAATTGTGGACACTGACATTTTATCATGGTACATTTATTTAATACCGCATTGTCAAAGCGTATCAGAAATGTTCCACAGCAGAGTCGATTAACAAAATCAGAATTGAAGATAATTTTTTGAGTTGAATATTGAAATGATTCGAGCGTGAGTATTCGAGAGATGGGATTCAGAAAAAAATAGCATTCATATGGTAATAATGGGCTAATTGGCGACCATTTGGAATTTGTTCAAAGACCACGAATTTTTATTATATTTATAAATGACAAATGGGAAGAAACAAGGTGGTAAATGAGCTGGGTAGTATCTGGTGTGCGTGATTTGAGTGTGGAAGGACGCAAATGACTTAGATTTTGCAAATTTAGACTCCACGCGAACTCAGGAAGCAACTGTGGAAAATGCCAGATTAAGGTTTTTTTTCGGGTTAATTGCACGGTGAAAGCTTCCCAGCAGACTTTTTCTCCACCGAAGGTGCCAAACTAATCGGTTATTTCCAAAACATTCTACATTTACTTTTCTGCTGTGTTTTTCAACTTGTGTTGATTATGTGGTGAGTCGTATCCCAGCAGAACTCATTAGTAATCTTGGCAAGATATCAGAACAATATTATCTGTAGCAACTCTCCGTATTCGAGATCATAGAATATTTGAAAATTTCTATATAATGAGGCCATGTACATTATAAGAGTTTACCATGATAGATGGTATCTAGGGCGTTGGAGTGTATTAATGACCTGCACATATAAAACGGAGAAGTAACTTAAGAGGCAATTACTAATCTTACCCAGATTGACAAAACATTTCTTCTTAAAGTATGTAAATTATTTATAAAGTTTCAAGTATGCAAATATAAATTATTTAAATAATAAAAATAAAATCTTTAAAAAATATTTCAAACTTCCAACAGTTACAAAAACGGGAAGGAGAAGAGCCAGGATGAAGATTAGATGGTTTAATTTCCATGTTCCCCACTATCTAATTTCCTGGTCTGACAATGAAGTGCAGATGAAGAGCCTCGGCCGCAGCCGTCGACTGTCTATTTTCCACCCACGATGCTGTCTGGCACGTTGAGTTGCGCCTGCGCTTATTGTGTCGCTCCATGTTTCAGCGTCGTAAGTTTCGTGTCTCCATTTTATTGCCAAATGGATCGTTTGAGGAAAGTACTGTCATGCCATTTACTTAATGTGTTATGCTTTGCCAATGCCCATTAGTTGCAGTTGTCAAATTGTCTTGATATTCGCGGGAATACAAAAGTTGTGCTTATTATTTCACAACTGCAGATTTTTAACAGAATTTTGAAGGTCAGAAAATTCCGCATATTTTATTCTCATATTAGCCTGTATGCAAGCATTTAAAGCAGGGATAATATTCAAAATATTTTGCTTCACAAATAAAAACAATCGCTATTCCAATACAGAAACTCAGGAGGGTGGTTACTTATTTTCTATCTTCCTTCAAATTTTGACCATTCCCATAGAGCTAACGTTCCAAATTCTACGTCTTTTAACAAACATCAAAAGAGGTAACAGAATAGTTTTCTGATCACTGCTGAAGAAAAATGATTTTCAGTTCTCTGATAGAGAGGCTTAAAGATAATGCATGCTGTATCAATGGCCCGTATTTTTTTTTTTATTCAGAAGCATTGCTTCTTTGGAGATATGAGGGAGAAATAAATTGTCAACAGGAAATATCACCTTGGATTCTCGCAGTATTCCGGAGGTTCACCAGAGTTCAGAAGTCAACAGAAGGGAAATAAGTAGAACAGAAATTATCTGGAAATAGTTGAAAAACAGAGAGAGAAAAAATAAAAAAAAATGTGATTAGCACAAAGCGAAAATGACGGCGAAGACAAAAGAGAAAATTTAGTTTCAAGAAAACATTGCACTGTTTCGGTTTCTTCAAATATCAACCTATTGTTCCTCTGGCGATTAAATGATATGAGTGAGTCGTAGAACCAAATTGTATTGGGTTTACTTCAAACAATGCTGTGAAGCATACAAGTTGAGTAATGGAATTCTACAGAAACTTACATGTATAAGTTGTTTATATTTGCAATGCATTTGTTGATTCTAAGCCACATGTTCCTTTATGTTTTATCTTACAAAATAAATCACAAAATTAACTTTGATTTAAATGATAAATATTTCTATTTCAAAGCTTCTCCCACGATCTGATTATCTGGCACCTAACCCAGTATTAACAACAAACATAGAAATGTGTTGCGCTCCACATCATGTGTAGGGACTGTATAAATAAAATTCATGGCTTTCATAATATTGTGAATCTGAATTGAAATTAAGAAAATAACATTTTTAATTATCGCTATTCAATGATCAATGAGAAGGAAATAATTTCCTCCGACTAAATGCTCGGTAGGCGTGTTTACTTCATTATGACGAACAGAAGCGAAGTAAATCAATCCAAATTGATTCTCACTGTCATCCAGGTCCCCTATATGGCTATTCACACATTACCAACTCAGGTATAAAGAAATCCCTTCAGTGATACAATGTTGGAGGTCCAATCATGGCAGTGAGTCGTATGTTTATCTTCACAATCGACTGTATGCAAAAAGTAAGTAAAGAGCTTAACGAAGATTTTGGAACCAGTACCTATTAAGAAGCTGAAAGCACAATGTAACTCAGACTAGAAAATACACACTTTAGATGAGAGTGTATATAATCCACAAAAGATAAAGGTGGATGTAATACATAAAACACAATATTAGAATAACAGGTACTGCTGCACACGTTCAGAAAGTACTTCAGGCGATCTTACTTTGGGTAATAAAACCGATTTGCATTATGACACTATATTCATCGGTAGGCTCATGGATTCCCCTCAACCCCTTTCCTTCAAGTGTAAGCATAATTCTTTGATAAGACGTGAGAATCAAACCAATTTGTTGAGACGAAACGGTGTCTTTAGTTTCCAAAATTGGTGAATTAGTAGCAGAAGTACTGCAATAAGCGAAGTAAATAACATGTTAATTCTGAAGAATCGTAGAACTTATCTTAACATAATGAAGCCATTTTGGCTGCATTACATATTCTTTGCGAAATTTTGCAATGAACATTTTAACTCTCCTCTGGAACGTGCTTTCTACATTTGGCGGAAATACAAATGACTTCTCAGTTTGAAGTGACTCTGCAAAAATGTGGAGCGTGCACATTATTGTAGGAATGTTTGCAGATATTCGTATATTGCCACATTTATTTGATTTTAAAATACTTCACTTGGTGAAAAGAAACATTTTAAATGTAAATCCTATGTTTTTTTTTACGAAATTTCACTAATTAAAGAGCTTGCGAATCTAAATGTCCGAAAAAAAAACTGGTTTCAGCCGTTCACCCATTTTACCCCTCCGCACGATCAACATTATCTCTGCTTTACTTTCAGGGTCTGTGTTTGACGATGGTTGATGATTTAACTGAAACTAAGTTTTAAATTCAAAATGAAAATAAACGGGAAAATCTAAATCTACTCAATCCATAAATAGCGCCACAAATAATTTTATAGCCAGATAATGCCTCCAAAGTTGCAAGTGTACCTCGCCTTCAGGTAATTCCCAAAATGACCTAATTTACTGCAAATCAGGAAGACATTGTATGTGTGAGTATGCAGATGGAAGATCATAGTGATTTAGGAGACTGATGCTAATCATTTCCACACCTGGATCCACCTATTACGGTCCAACTCTAACTCAACGGCAAAAGCAGAATTATTGGGTTCAAGACTAGACGGATGAAATATGCTGTCTCTAGGTACAAGAACTTCCGTGGATATTTTCGATATCTGAGAGAGATGTTTCCCATGAAATCAGATTCCAAAATTTAGGACGACATTTTCTGTTGGTCCGCATATCAAATAGGTCATCAATGGCAGCCCGTTCGAAGAACGTCTAGTGGAACCGGAGAACATTTCGTGGAAGGCATTCAAGGATGTCCATGAAAAATTAATTGGCAACTACAGAGCATCAAACTACGTGCAGCTGATTGATAACATACATCAAGCATACAAAACCATGAAATGCACCATGTCAGTAAGAATTCATTTTCTGCATTCCCATTTAGACTTCTATGCAGATCTTGGTGCTGTTCATAAGGAGCATGGTGAAAGGATTCAAAAGGAGATTGTGGTCAATAAAAAATGGTATCAAGGCAGTTGGAATGCATAAATGCTGGTGGACTACTGTTGGACACTTATGCAAGAAGCCTCAGGCATTGAAAACAAACGAAAATCTTCACAAAATACTTCAGCTTAGTTGAATTATTGCCAGGCGTCATTGCCATTATACATTTAAACGTTTTATATTTAATAAAACTTTATGCCTTTTTCGCCAATTTTCTACCTGATACAGGTAATGAGATATTATCCTTGTATTCAATGCCAAGCAGTCTATCTTAATCACATCTGAAGAAGCAACACTTCCGAAAAACTTTGCTGCATAGTGCTTCCATCCATCCACGGCACACATACTTCACACAAAGCCATCCCTGCCCCCATCTGGCCCTAGATCCATCTGCCCTTCACCTTTCCTCTGATGGTCCCCATTATCTCTCTCCTTTATTTGTTAGATTCCAGAACTGGTAGCCTCTGCCTTTCTGCGTTTCACCCTCCAGAATGTGTACCTAGCTTAATCTACCCAAGCAACACACACAAAATGCTGGGGGAACGCAGCAGGCCAGGCAGTATCTATAGGAAGAAACACTATCGATGTTTCGGACCGAGACCCTTGAGCCTGGCCCTCTGTGTTCAACCAACAATTTGTGTGTGTTGTTTGAATTTCCAGCATCTGCAGATTTCCTCGTGTTTGATCTCCCCAACCCTCCTTTCACGTCTGTTGTCTCAGCAGTTGAAAGTTGTTCCAAATGGCATACGCATCTCGTGGATCATTTGCACCTGTGGAGATTTACACCTTACGGATTATGGTAGAATCAGAAACGGAATAAAATTCATTAATCAAGGAATATTAAGTATCATAATAATTATAATACGTATCCTATTAAGTATCCTAATAGAACAGATAACAAAAAGAGAAATGGTCCAACTTGCTGAACTATGGAATATGGAAGGTCTGGAATATCCAGCAAATCAGGTTAGCATGTACACGCAGATCAACAGAATTAACACTTCAATTTTCATTCTTTTCTCAGAACTGTGTTTCTTGGCTTCTAAACCCACATTCATGAATTATGAATCCAAGGAGTTAAATTAACATCGAAAGAAGTGAGTACTTTCTTTGTTTTCCTCTCCTACTTTATCTGTCAATTTGAAAGGCCAGTTGTTCTTGTTCAAGTCCGACGAAGTTTCATATCCTCTCAAGACAGATATATTTTCATTTCCTGTTTATAATTCACTAATACGAACATTTGCATGCGAGCCTTTGCATGTTTTCTATAAAAAATATGTTCGTAATAGAATTTTAATTCATCTGTCAGTTTCCTACGGAAACATTTGTACCTAGTGTTTATGGGAACTAGTACGCTACCTGAGAATTGAATTGCACTCGTTAGACCGCTGGTGACATCATGGAGAATATGCGGTCAATGATTTCTTATCTCTGAAAGCAGTATGTAGCAAGCAACTCGTGTTATCACACTTGACGTTTAACAGTAAGTCAATAAGTTTCATTTAAATAACTTATCTGATATCTTGCTTCTGTCAGCTAAGTGTTTTTAAAGTTATGCTGCAACGTCTATACTTCCTGATTCTGTTCCGTGTTCCTTCTGGAAATAAATAAACGAAACAATTCCTAAAAACAGCTAAATAGCTGATATTTATGTGTGAGTCATTCTCTGAGAGCACTGAATGTAAACCAATTACTTTGCAGATTAAAGGACATTGTAAACCGATGTCAGGCGGAAAACATTCTCCTTTCTGATTAATTAAATGAGCGACCGCAGCTAGTAGATATTCAGTTTAATTTGACAACGTGTTCGCGACAAACAACTTGGCCGAAAGTCACATTCCTGTGCTGTACTCGTCCATTGTTGTATTAAAAACAGTGTTAAGGGAACAAGGAACAGGTAGGCGGCATTACATGAAGTTGCAATGTCGAGAATTGTCTTTTTATCTAAAGCTTTCAATGATAATTTTAAAGATTCGAATGAAAAGTAAAGTCATGTCGCTTTGTATTCTGTTTATATCGTTAGATCATTAATTGGAAAGCAGGGTGATTAATACAAAACAGTATTGCAGATGTTTGCAATCCAAAATTAAGCAGCAAACATCGGGAACCGTCTTTGAAAGTGGAAAATGTCAAAAGCTTTAAGTTCCTCGGGGTGAATATCACAAATGACCTGACTTGGTCTAACCAAGCAGAGTCCACTGCCAAGAAGGCCCACCAGCGCCTTTACTTCCTGAGAAAGCTGAAGAAATTTGGCCTGTCCTCTAAAACCCTCACTATTTTTTATAGGTGCACCGTAGAAAGCATTCTTCTAGCGTGCATCAGAACCTGATATGGAAGTTGTCCAGTCCAAGACCGGAAGAAACTGCAGAAGATCGTGAACATAGCCCAGCACATCACACAAACCAATCTTCCATCCTTGGACTCACTTTATGCCGCGCACTGTCGGAGCAGTGCTGCCAGGATAATCAAGGACAAGACGCACCCAGCCAAGACAATTTTTGTCCCACTTCCCTCTGGGAGAAGGTTCAGGAGCACGAAAATTCGTACGGCCAGATTTGGGAGCAGTTTCTTTCCAACTGCGATAAGACTGCTGAACACATCCTGACTCAGATCTGGGCCGTACCTTTCAAATATCTGGAACTGACTTGCACTACCTTACTTTCCCTTTTCTATTTTGTAATTATGATTTATAATTTAAATTTTTATTATATGTATTTCGATTTGTACTTCGGGGAGCGCGAAGTGCAGAAACAATTATCACTATGATGATTGTACGCTCTAGTACCAATTGTTTCGTGACAATAAAGTAAAGTAAAGGAAAGTTTTGTAAAGTAAAAGGCTCACTGCCAAGGCGGGAATGGCTTGTCCGAGAAGCCATAGTTTGAAAGTGTTTCGAAGTAGCTACAGAGGAGATGTCAGAGGTAAAGTTTTTACACAGAGAGTGCTGAGAGCGTGGAATGGACTGCGGCGTCGGTGGTGGAGACGGATACAATAGGGTCTTTTAAGAGACTTCTGGATGGGTACATGGAGCTTAGAAAAATAGAGGGCTATGGGTAACGCTAGGTATTTTCTAAGGTAATGACATGTTCGGTACAGCTTTGTGGGCTGCAGTTCGTGCGTTGTGCTGTAGGTTTTCCTTGTTTCTAAAGTGTCTTATACTTTCCTGTGCTTTTCCGCCCCAGTTAAGGCTGAACAAATTTACCGTATGCTGTTGAAAATATACAGCTGTAGGGTTTAGCTCTAAGGCATTTAAAACTAAAAATGTATCGGCAGTTTTATTCAATTGTTACGTAAGAGATACCACGACAATTCCAACCGTGCTCAAACGAGGCCATTTTTTTTTATCAGCCAACTTGTTTTTAAGTGCTTAGTAATCGGTCCAACTTACTGCTCCATTCTTACACACTATGAAGAATCGACTAATTGAGAACAGTGAGTGGTCATGGCGAACTAATCACAGTACGCTCATCTTTAGGATTTATGTATCGAGAAGAAAGAATATCTGAAAATCAAGTCAGAAATCTCGACAGAAAACTTACCTTCTTGAAATTGTGTTTTCTGCCACAGTCAGATTTTTGTATTCGGCATCACAAATTGCCTGTAAAGTAAAAGTAAGCTGTCTCTCATTAGAATAGTCTCCAGATCCACAGCAAAATAATGTCCATATCTTCTCCCGGCTAAACCCCTCAACAAACAGACCTTAATTACATCCCGTGGGATCCAATTGACAAAATATGTGTTACCTATGAACAGCTTTAGGTCCAAAGCAGCTACATAATTTCAGATCTGAGCGGACGGGAAATACAATGTAATAATGGTGTCAAAGCTCCTATGAAAAGAGCATAACACCTCCACCGCTTCGTGGAAATTCGGAAACATATCTGCTCAAAATATTGAGGCGTTTGACATGGCAAACGAAATCGTAACTCCGTTCGTAGGAAGCACTTAGAAGCTCAGTATTGTTTTATCGCCAACCAAAATGGGTTTGGATATTCAATGTTGTCGTTTTATAAATGGATAACAATTTATGCCCTGCCAGGTTAGACACATGGGTGTGTGATAATCCTTACTTTTTCTGTATCAGGTTAAAAATGTTTTTTTGGGGTTTTTGTTTTGCTCGATGGACTATCCTATTGTCTGCCGTTTACTTTCTGGAAATGTAGGAGATATTTGAAAGAGTAGCATTTCCCTCAACGCAACTGCTCGTGCTGATTGGATTTAAAATGGATTCGCGGAACTGCAGTCAATCATTTGAGACTTCCTCGATGCGCCCTTTATAGAATTTATCGCAGTTTGAACTTATAACTTGCTGTTTGAGCTCTAAGTTCTCTCTTTATGTGATCAACGTCCTATTTACATCACAGACAGCATTTGCTGCTGCTTTCCGCTGACTTCTTTGTGCGAGCTGATCACAGCAGCGAGTAAGGAACCTGGGTTTGATGGGTGGAAACACGAGAAAATCTGCAGATGCTGGAAATTCAAGCACACGTTGTCATGCCATGATCATCTCCCTCTCCAGATGTGTATCCTTTTGCCAAACAACTTTCCAGCTCTTTGCTTAATCCCTCCCCCTCCTGTCTTCTCCTATCATTTCGGAGCTCCCCCTCCCTCTCCCACTTTCTAATCTCTTACTATCTTTTCTTTCAGTTAGTCCCGACGAAGGGTCTCGGCCCGAAACTTCGACTGTACTTCTTCCTATAGATGCTGCCTGGCCTGCTGCGTTCCAACAGCATCTTGTGTGTGTTGCCTGAGTATTATGGAGCCTACTTTGGAAAAAAAAAATAAGCCTGAAATCTGTCACTGGAAATAATTCGTGATGTTCACATTATATGCTTTTGTTCATGAAACATAACATTTAAATTACATGAAAATTGCTGAAGAAATAGGCATCAGTGCTCAGGATCCAAAATCATACATTGTGCCGGAGATGCGTGCGTGACAACGTTCGAGGGAATGCACTTGCTGTTCAATTCAGTCGCGTTCATCATTTCCTTTTTGGTTTGTAATCCAGGCATTAAGCAGTAGTTAATTAGTCGAACCGTTATACCCAAACCCGAAAGGAAATTATCAACAGAAACAAATATTTTCATTTATGTAACCCCGTCCGTACCCGTCACGGCTTAAAACCTTTTGGCCATAAGAGCGCAATTGCTTTACTAGAGAAACCAGCAATGAGCTATTTCACTGAAGGTATATGACTGAAATGGAGCAAAACTGCAAAGGTAGATTGGAATGAAGAAATGTTGTTATTATTTTGTTTGCCTATCTTATTAGACATTCTTCAACTCCTAAGCGGATTTACCATCAAAATGCGTAGAGTACAGATTTGAATTTATTTCTCAATAAAGATTTGGATAATTCCTGAATTCAGCAAGAGGGCAAAATTTCCATCATTATCACGAACGTACTAGGTAGGCCACGCAAAAAATTAGAACTGTAAGAATTCTTATTTTCCTCCCAGCCCAGGCAGATTTTAAATCTGAACCACATTATTCTGCATTGCGGTGGCGTCATCCTACGTCATGTTTACATGATTAATACATTTCCTCACGAAGATCTTTTCCTCCAGCAAATTCTTTAAAACACCACTTGCATTGCAGGAATCGGTCCATTAGGTTTCTGCAAGATGTCGGAGAAATTGACGGTTTCGTACATGGCACTTCTGGCTATCACTTGGCTAAGTATGCTAATTTATAACTGCCGCTTCCGAACTTAATACGCTATTTTAAATATTTAATCCTGGGTGCCCGCAGCATATCTGGCTACAGTGTTTCAGCTATTCGTTCGTCTTTCGCTCTTAGATGTCCAATGACTTACGTCTTTAGTTTTTTTTTGTTAATTCATTGTGTTTAACTGTTACTAACACTCTTCCTTTTTTTTCCGGCAGCTGTCAAAGTAACTGCGAGCGAAGTATTTCAAACCCCTAGGGACCTGGACGTCCTGCGAGGTGCGAATATTACCATGTTCTGCAAATTTCCACCATTGCAAGATACTGTTGACGTTCGTTGGTGGAAGGACAGCGAGAAGACATTGTTAGAAAGCGACAACAGAAGACAATTTACTCTCGAAAGGGAAAGGGGTTCACTTGTACTCTGGAATGTCACAGTCGCCGACTCCGGAATGTATTACTGTGTAGCAACTTATCAACTACGATATGTCGGGAGAGGAAATGGCACCAGGCTCTCTGTGTTCGGTGAGTGTGGCTGTTTGGAGATTTTCAGCCCTGTGCATTTTACACCAAACTTAGTGATGACGATAAAACGAAATGTTTCTTCTTGATAAAATGAACGGCGCGAATACATTCTTTCCCACGTTTAATGCACCCCAGTCCAGATGTTCTAAATTCAGAATTATAAAAACGGAAGAGTCAATCACATTTCATGTAGCATCTTTGAGGCACATAATATAGTTAATTCTGTTTATATTATCGTACTTCCCCAGACTCTTTCTCATTGCTTTTCATCCAGCCCTGTTCATCAGCTATCTCCCAGTTAAACTAATGTCCAAGGTTTGTGATACCTTCGGACGTTACCCTTATTATCGCGAAGGTACACTCAATACAACAAATTACAAGCATGGTTAGGATTATTTTGCAAGCAAGAAGTCGAAGCAATATTCATACTAATGTGAATGGCTGAAGTTGGATAACTCGATTCGTCATCACAGAGGACGCAAAATATCTGAAAACTTTTATAATCTCTATCAAAAGTCAGTATGCAGCAGCACAATGCTCCATTTCCGCATCGACAAGTAGAGAGGAATAATACACAGTTCCAAACGAGTTAATTCCAACATCAAGTGACAATTTGACGCATGCACTGCAAATTGTCATTCCACCTTTCGTCATGCAGGATTAGCAAAATCTATATTTCTTTCAGCATATAAATGGGGAGAAATATCGACCTCTCAAGATCAAGGTGAATTTTGATGGGGTTAGAGAGTAAAGTGTAGAGAGGCGAGCGCAAACCCACATTCAACACTTCCGCTGGCAGCTAATTCCACAGTAGCATCACCGTCTGAATGAAGACTTTACTGCTCAGGTTTGCCTTCAATGCTTCTCCTTTGACTCTTAAGCTCTGACTCCTAATTACATTCTAACCAAACCGCAGTGGATGAATCAGACTTTCATGCACCGTATCTGCACCCCTCATAATTTTGTCTACCTCTATCAAACGTTCGCTCATTCCCTTACCTATCATGGAAAAAAATCTAGCCTGTTAAACCTTTCCTCATAATTCATGCCCTCAAATTCTTGCAACCTCCTTGTAAGTTTCCTTGAACTCATTCAATCATATTGATAACTTCCTGCAGATAGTTAACCAGAACTGCAAACAATGCTCCAAATTTGTTCTCACTAACTTCTAATACAACTTCAGATTAACATCCCATCTCCTGCACTTAATAATCTGATATATGAATGCCAATTTGACAAAGACTATCTTTACCATACCATCCGTCTTTGGCTCCACTTTCAAAGATTTATCGATAGATATTCCAAGATCATTTTTTTTAACCGCACTCCGCAATGCTGGTCTCATTCACTGTGTAAATCCAAGACTGGTTTGTCTTCTCAAAGAGCAACAGCTTACAATTACCTTCATTTAATTCTATGTGCCATTTTCAGTGCATTTTTACACCTGGTCTAGAACCCGCTGCAAACTGTCATAGCCATGCGGCACATCACTTGTCAAAAGCCTTCATTCAAAGAACAACTATAGGCTACCATATTCCAGCTTCTCCCGCGAAGCCAACGTTAGAGACAATTGACTCCTTTATCCTGAATACCAAGCGAATGTTCTTGATCAACCCACCACCCCCATGCAGAGCTTTTCCAAAGCTAATGCTATAATCCACGTTGAACCTATCCACTGTTATCCTTCATCAAGATCCATGGTAACCTGCTCGGAAAGCTCTTTAAGCTTGGCTAGACACAGCCTACCTTGCACAAAACAATGCTGTCTATTCGCAATCATGCCCATACTGTTTAATTATTTATATATCATATTCTTTAGAATATCTCCCAATAAGTTACCCACGTATCTGTAATACCCATTAGCCTATAATATCCCGGCTTATTCCCAGAGTCTATCTTGAATAACGGCAAAACTAGAGACATAACTGCAGAGCAAGTTCTTGGGAAACTGCAAGGTCTGAAAGTATCGAATTCACCTGGACCAGATAATGTACATCGCAGGATTCTGCTAAAAGTTGCTGATGAGATTGTGGAGGCATTATTAAAGAGCTTTCAAGAATAACTAGATTCTGGAATGGTTCTGAAAGACTAGAAAATTGTAAATGTCACCCCACTCCTCAAGAAGGCAGAGAGGCAGACAAGGGAAACTACAGGCCAGTCAGTCCGACCTCACTGGTTGACAAGATATTAAAGTCCTTTGTTAAGGATCAGATCTTAGGTTACTTGGAGACACATAATAAAACACGCCATAGTCAGCCCAATTTCCTCAAGGAAACTCTCGACAGACAAATCTGACTGAATTATTTGAAGGAATGAAAAGCATGATGGAATTGATGGCTTTGTTGCAAAGTTTGCAGACGATATGAAAATAGTTGGACAGTCAGGTGGTTGTTAGGAAATAGAGAGGGTACAGAAGGACTTAGACAGATTATAGAGAATAGACAAAGAAATGGCAGATAGGGAGAGGGCGCAAAAGAGGTTCATAACAATGATTCTAGAATTCAATGGCTAATCATATGAGCAGCTCTGAGCCTGTTTTTATTAGAATTCAGAAAAAAAATAAGGCTGACTGTATTGAACCCTACTTAAATGTGAAAGTATTTGATTGTGTGGTTGTGGAGAGGATGTTTCCTATGGTGGGAGAGTCTAAGACCAGAGGACGCAACCTCAGAATAGATGAGCATCCTTTTAAAAAGGAGATGAGGAGGAATGCCTATACCCAGAGAGTGGTGAACCAGAGGATTTATTTATTTTTTTGCCACAGGCAGCTATGGAGACCAAGTCATTATAAGTCTGGATATTTAAAGCAGGGGTTGATATAATCTTGATTGTTTAGGGCATGAAAAACTACGGGAAGGAGGCTGCATCTTCGGGCTGAGAGGACCATTTTTGCTATGATCAAATGGCAGAGCAAACTTGGTGGGTGAAATTGCCTAATTTGGCTCCTATATCCAATAGTCATGTGGTCTTAAAACATTAGTTAAAGACCAGTCCTCCGGCAGCTCACCTACGAGTAAGGACATTCTGAACACCTATATCGGGGCCCTTTCAGTTTTTGCATTACCTTCCATCGAGGTCCGATAAGACACCTTGCCATGTTCTGGAGATAGCCGCACCCTAATTTCCCTCAAGGCTGTAATCCGTATATGGACCGTGACATTGCTTCTTTTTTGCCTCGGTTGTATAGCCTCTGTGTACGTCTCCCGAGTAAATATTGATGCAAATAGATCAGATCTCCCCCCACCTCTTTAGGCTCCATGCATTGTTGAATTCGCTGATCTTCAAATGGATCAATTTTATTTGTCGCTCTCCCTTTATGCTTAATGTATATGCAGAATGCTTCGAATTTTCTTTTTCGCCTTGGCATTGTCCATCTCCTAGAAGTTGAGAAGGCCAAGAATATTGACGTCGGTATAGGTGTGGGAAGGGGAGTCAGGCAACCGTGAGCTCCGGATAGCTATTGTAGGCAGAATGAAATCCTGACTGCTGCGATAAACAGATAAAACAATCTAACTATTGAATCTCTCCTGTTAGACACCGACCATAGCTGTAGCGGAAGCAGATCATGTTTACAAAACCTTAAAATTGGGCTCACGTTTTAGTGAGCTCTGTGTATTGTGAAATTGAAGTTGTTCAGTTCCTGTTTGAACCTCTGCAAGGCATCGTTTCTATAAGCGATCCTATAGAAGTGCCAGGTCACTGTCGACCATTTTGCTGCAGGACGGCAGGTTTTAGAAATAATGGAACTATAGAATCAATGCGCTTAATATCAATTTGCATTTCTGTTCCTGGTTATTTCACGGAGGAGATGATTTGCCACATTCAACAAGGGGAAATGTTGTAGGAGTGGTTCATATTCCGAGGAAAGCTCTATTACTGGATGTTTATGACTCGGAACCTCAACCCCAAGACGTGAAACACTCCCTAAGCAGTTGAGCTGCCAGAAAATTAAACTCCATGGGCATTCGTGCTATAGAAAACTGTGATAATTTGGGTTTTGTTGCTCAGTCTTGATATGAAATGAAAAATCCAAAAATAACAAGCATTTGAAAGTCAACTGTGCAATAAAGCTCAAATACCATTCAAAGGAGAATATCTCCCTCACTTCGGACCTCTTAGCTTCACCGTCGAAGTGTATTCTCTGAACACTTCCTTTCATCCGTCTCCCAAGGTGACTGTATTTGTTCTGGTTATCTTGTGACTGTCTGTGCTGGATGGTAAAATCATGTGCTTTGTGTGACTACATATACTGTACTGTATTTTGCAACTTTGCCCCGGAAGAACAATGTTTCGCTTAGAGGTGTGGTTGAGCAACAATAAACAGATCAGAAAATTAAAATAATTTATTAAATACTTGTTAATACTGGCGGGTAAATAATTTAATAGTTGAGTGTCATGCTAGTTGGTGGAGAGATGAAGGACCTAACTGAACTGAAATAGATGGAAAATACCCAATATAACTTTGTTTTTACTCAAGCTCCTCCAACTCCATTGACGATTGTTCCTGTTGGAGGGTTTTCGTCTCCTGGAAAGCTTCTTTGTAAAACGGCTGCCTACTACCCGGAGAAATTAGAAATCATTTGGCGAAGAAATAACGAAGAAATTCGCACTGGAATAGAAAGTGTGACAAACCGGAGCGTGGATGGATTGTACGAAGCGTTTAGTTTATTGGAAATCACGCAGTCTACTTGGGGAGAAGATGTTTACACCTGCCTGGTGTCGCATGTCTCCCTCACGGTGCCTGCAAGTTTCAGCTACATTCTGGAGCAAGGTAAGATGGTGTCTCAATGAAGTCATGATGTTGGATCTGGGCCTTAAACGTCGACAATTTAGATCTACACGTACAAAAGCAGGATGAACTCAGCAGGTCGGGCAGCATCCGTTGAACGAATCAACAGATGCTGCCCGACCTGCTGAGTTCATCCAGCTTTTTTACGTGTTGATTTGACCACAGCATCTGTTGTGTACATTGTATTGACAATTTAGATCTGCCTGATCAGCTGAGTTTTTCCAGGATTTTATGAGTTACTCTGGATTTCAGCATGTTCAGAATATTTTGCGCTCAATATAAGATGGAAGAGCTCACAGGTTATAGTGGTGGTGTCAATGTGCCCTTGTAAGAACCGTAACCGAACAGCTACCCAAACACAGAAGAATGACTACTTTTGAAGCTTAGTAACTGACAGTGAATATTCAACGTGAATGGTGTTCAAAATCTAATGTCTTATTCCGTTAGTTTAAATCGGGTAGGACGAATTAAGAAATTGAATTCGTGCGGTATTTGTAAGGTAGCAAACTTCGGAACATTTGCCAAAATTGTGACATAGTAAAACTTAAACTTTATATCTCATCGTGTTATAACAAAGGTGGAAACTTGCATTTCGTGCCTGATGATATATTTTCAGATATCGTGCAGTGAAATTTGAAAGGAGCCTATGAAATATTTTGTGTTTTAATTGTCATATGTGCATTTGTATTTAGTTGTATAAATGCTTCACAGTTTCTTGTTTCCCCCCGTAGATCCAGCAGACGCTGAAACTATATTAATTCTGTCATGTGTAGTGGGCGGATCGGCAATTTTAGCTCTGATAATAGTTTTGCTGAAAGTCAGTTTAAAGAGATCGCACGGTAAGAACCCTGATCGCTGAGAAGTGTCACCTCTTTTCGCGCAAAATAGAAGCCCTAAAGATATTTAACATCAAAAAGAATAAATGTCATTACAGCATGATTAGACATGGATTGTAATATTCGAACCTGATTACATTGATAATCATCAGGCACAACACAAGCTGGATCTTCAAATGCAATGATTTCACAGTCCACTCGCTGTATTTACATGCTGCACCTTGTTCCTAAATGCCGTTATATTCTTTTGGAATACTTCAGATGTCGTTTTCAATACAATGGCAGATCCAATTTTGAAACGTAAGCAAATGGGCGTAGGTCTAGTCTTACTGTGACTGTGTAAACAGCATTGACGAACTCGGGCATGTCTCATTGATGTTAATTTCCATTTTAGCGACAGTATTTAAATGTAGTACGGCCACTCATATGCTATTTATTATCACTTTACAGCTTCGTTAAAAGTCGAAGACTCTTGACCATAGTGCCGTTATGTTGATGCACTGTATTAAGACAACTGATACCACAAAAGGCTTTCTAAAAGATACATAAATTCAGCAGCTCCTCTTACGCGATGAATTCAATTGGTATCTGACGAATAATCTCCAATTTTTCGAATGCAAATAAATTATTTTATTTTTCTTAAGGGATCAACACAAGTTCTTCGGACAGATGTCAGAATGAAGAGACGGTAGGTGAAAGGGCTTGTCTTCGTTCAGAGTGATGTATACATATAGCAGAGCTTTTATAAATTTATTTTGTTCTAACATTTGGAACTCAGTAGTGAAGAATGAAACTGTCCCACAGTTCTTCATTTTGAAGTACAAATCCAAGATGTATTTGAATATTCCTGTTGAATCTGTTTCTTAACCGGGTGCACTAAAATGAACGGTAATATATACTAATGTAAGTTAGGCTGCTAATCATACTTCTTGTGACGAAAATTAAATACAAATCTAAGACTGAGGTATTTTAGATGTCAAATATCGGTTTACGAGAATTGCTGTGTACTGGTGAATGGGGAAAATACATTACACGCACAAATCAGTTCGCAATCTATGTTACATTTGAATTGACGGCAGAGTAGGCAAGATTATAAATGCAGCAAAATCTTGCTTTGGAATGTCATATGTACTTTTTAACCCCGATTCCCAACAAAGATCTACATAGCAGTGCATAACCTGCAATGAAATCAAATATGCTTCCAAGTAACCGTGTAGTGTTTGGTGCATAGTGATATCCACATGTTAGTGAAACTCCATACTCCATGAGGCTACGCTGAATTATCTTCCTAAATTTTGAAAACAATGCCTGAAACTTATAAATGTATTATCATTTCCCATTTTAGATTTAATCCAGAATTACAACTCTCTAACGACATATTGGGAAAGAGAAAACGTTGTCCTTTCAATTTGAACACCTCTCCCCCGTAAGCAACATAAACATTAAGTGTTTCTCTTTTGCTCTCGTGTTTCCTGATCTACTGTGTGTTTTATTTGTTTATGTTACTGCAGTTTCAGCAATTCAATGTTATAAAATTTTTCCCACCTGGATTCTTCTGTTAGCATGTGTTAAATCTTTATCGGATGTATAACCATCTGTCTAGAACTGGAAACGTCTTTTTGTGCTCCATTAATCACCTTCCCAATTTTAGAGCAGGTTTTTATGTTTCCGTAAGGACAGCTGCAGCGGCAATTTTTCTCAGCTCTGTTTTCTTCCACCTGGGTGGACTTCAACCTGAAGGCATGAACATTGGTATCTCTAAACTTTGATAGATATTTCATCATCCCCCCTTCTCTTTTTCTCTCTGTTCGCTATTATGGCTTCCTTTCACCTCTTCTCTTCTTATCTGCACATCACCTCCTTCTTCCATTTCTTCCAGGGTCCACTCTCTCCTCCTATCAGATACGTTCTTGCAACCTTTACCTTTTCCAATCATCACCTCCCAGCTTCATCATCATTCCATCCCCCAGTATACACACGCCTTCTTACACACATGTTTTCTCCTATCACCAGCCATCTTGTATTCCCACCCCACCTTCTTATTCTAGCTTCTGTCTGCTTCTTTTGCTTTCCTGATAAAGCGATTTGGCTAGAAACATAGACAGTTTATTTACCTTCATACATGCTGTCTTACCTAATGAATTAAATCATCATTTTTCATTGCATTCCTCAAGATTTCCAGCATCTGCAGAATCCCTCGAGATGATCTTTCTTCCCTTGCTTTCACGAATGTAATTTAATTTTTACATGTAGTGACAGGGGGCGAACCCAAATGCAGGACACAGGAGCGGAGATAGGGTTGAGAGGTGCTTGCACAGTCGCAAACGCGGAACAGATAAACAGAAGGAACTTTGATACGGAGCTCTGATATGGTGACTTGACATGGAGACGGGGTTTTCATGGAGTAACTTAAAATTAGAGCTGAACTTAGAACCAACGGTTCTAAACGGTCGGGAAACGAAGTCATCACACGGGAATAGACCAACGAACTGGCGGCCCGTGTTTGTTAGGCCACTGTTCTTATCCTGCAGTCTCTGATGGAAAACTGGTGTACTGTAATTAAGAGAACTAGCAGCAATTTAGAATCTAACGACTGGAATTAGGCATAATCAAGTAGATAGGAGCGAGATGAGGGACAGCCAGACGGGACCATGACATTCATATGTAATTTGCAAACGAGGAAACACTGAAAACATGAAAGGAGAAATAGCTAACCCTTCCAACGCCCATTATCAGCTCCATAATGAACACGAATATCTGATAATAACCTAGGAACACTGATCCAACAGAACATTAGTGTTATTAATGGAAATACCGAACTGTTACAAAACAGTAACCATAGGACATGAATGAACAAGGAGCCAACGTTAGTTTTCTATCAGTTGTGCGATATCCACTGATGACAGTGTCTGTGTGCATTTGGAGTTCTGTTGGCAGGTGTGACTGAGGAAACACCTGTCACATCTATAGGCTTAACAGTTTGCGGCAATCAGATACATATAACATAAACATGCGTTTGTATTTTGATTTTGCGAAAAGTTTTGTACTATACCTGTTGCTTCAAGGAGTTACCTACTTGATTACTCGATTATTTGAGGTTCATTTCAAGTAAGGAAAGAAACGCTCATTGTTCAATGGGACAACACGAGCTGTTTGAGTTGAACTACCTAATGAATCAAAAAAGGGAAAAATTGATACAATGTTGACATTAACTTTGTGTAAAGCGGCAGAAGTGTAAAGTTAATAACTTATGAGTGCATCACTAATTTATTTTACAATTTTTGATTCAACTTGTTCAACTCAATGGGTTCTCGATTAACCTCTGATATTGCAATATTTTCACAGACTAAATGAAATTGAGCTGTCAAACTGACTTACACTGCTCTGCAACTTCCCGATTCCAAGAGCACTTCAGCATCCACTCATCTAAACGAACATACATTGTACGCAGATGTAAATACATCAAAGAAACTGTGAAGCTGAGAATCCGACTGCAGTTTAGAGCTATAGACTGTCAATGAGTGCAGACCGAGGCATTGCTTCTTTTAATTTCTTGCAATCAGACAAAGGTTGTTAATCGATATAACATGTATAATTTAGGAAGATAAGGGATCAATATCCTCTTCGATTTGTTGGAAGCGATTATCACTGGAAAAAATAAAAGTAAGTAATTCAGGAATAAGATTGGGAATAAACCATTCCGCCTCTCTCTATTGCCCAGTCATAGTCTCCATTGTACAGTCCCCGATCATTTCAGGAAAGAAAACTACTTTGCCTAAAGTACCGCCCCACCCTCAAGATGTTGCGTCCGGAGTCCACAGAGGATGAAAAAAAAATCAAGAGATTCGTCACCACTAGCGAGGGAAACTTTGCTGCAGGGTAATAAAAACGCCAACTGAACAGTTATTCTTTGCTCACTTATGTCAACGTTCAACAGAGGGAAATATAGATTTGAAGATGTGAAAAAAGTCGTAACAGGTTCTCGCGATAACACCTCTGTATTTGAATATTGATCAGTAAATATCGTATGCTGAAAAAAAATTCAGTACTCTTCTGTTTCTTATACATTCACAGCTTGTTACTCAAAATTAGCTGTATAATACAACTGCACTATCACATGGTTGTCATGGTCCGGTCTGTGAAATCAGCATTCTGGTTCACAGTCCGGTTGATGATCCTTATTCCGTGCTTTCCGGGTTTACCCAGTTTCTGTTGAGGCAGTTGATTCTTGTTTGGGCTGGCTTCATAAACAGCGTCAGGGCTCACCATCCGGCTGCTGGATTGTTCCTGTCCTAACCCCTTGTCTGTATCCCTTCCCTTCACCTACCTCCTGGAGACTAGCCTAGCCTAGCTTTGCCTTGCCTCGCCTCGCCTGGAGCCTCGCATTGCCTTGCCTCGCTTCGCCACGCCTCGCCTCTGCCTAGAGCCTTGCCTCGCCTTGCCTCTGCCTGGAGCCTTGCCACGCCTCGCCTCTGCCTGGAGCCTTCCCTCGCCTTGTCTGTGTTTCGGAGCCTCGCCCAGTTTGGAACAGTCTGACTGTGTTCACGAATTTGCTAGGTAGGTCAGGCCGTTTTGCCGCGACCTAGCGTTGGGAACTGTCTCGTCGTGTTCAGCGTTCTGTGTTATGAGTCCTGGCGCTACGTCCTGTACCCAAGGAGGGGTCCCGGTTTTGTGTTTTGCGTTCCTGACTTCCCTCGACCCAGGCTCGGTGTTCTTCGTTCCTGTCCAAGCCACGGCTTTGTGTTCTCGTCTTGTCATGTGCCTCGCCCCACCCAAGATATCCTTGCCTAGCCCGGTGCTGGGGTTCCCTCGACCTGCGTTGGGGTCCCCTTGTTCTGTCCAAGAGTCTCACGTCCATACCTGTTGCCTCTGCTCACCCTGTAGCCATGTCTCGCTCAGCCCAGGAGTACCTTGCCCGGACCAAGCTGGGGTTCCCTGAACCTGTGCTGGGGTTCCCTTGTTCTGTCCATGAGTCTCACGTCCAGTCCTTAACCTCGTCATGTCGTCGCCAAGTTCTGGGTCCGAGCCCGTGTCAAGACCCAAGTCCTGGGTCCTTGTCCAGTCTCGCGCTCGGAGTCCAAGCCCAGGCTACTTGTTCCCAGCTCCATGTCCTGGTTTCGCTATCCTCGTCAAGTCCTAGCTCAAGCCCAGAATCCTTGTCTCGTCCAGGGCTTGTGTCATGTTCTGCGTCCTTTCTTCCCCTCTTTCCTTGTTCCCTTCTCACACCTAGTCCTGTTCCTGGTAGTTCAGTGTCTGTGTCTTGCATTTGGGTCCGCTCGCAACGCCCTATTTATGACAATGGTAGAAACAGAAATCCCAGGGCACCAAAAAGGCAAGAGAAATGCATCGCAACCTGTGTACCTGTCCCAGCCAACATTGAAACAGAGGTTGATACGCACATGGTCAAAATAAATGAAATCAGGTTTAGCTTAATCATAACATTTAACTGAAAAACGTCGACGTTGGAAAGTAGATTTATATATCAATCACGTGTCTAGATGTGTACTCTTGAAGAAAATTGTGTTTCTCACAGAGCTCATCAGCGATTAATAATTTCCCAATTGCCCAATAGGGCAAAACAAATCTGAAATATGCCAAGTATTTAGTTGGCCAAAGGTCCTTAAATTGACGCATTAATTCCTGGTAAGATAGATGTATGTGTGACACAACAGGGTGAGCATCCTGTTATAATATTACATTATTGTTCTCATCAGGTGGATAAGGTGCGGGACTGAGGAAGGTGGGGAACAGGTACAGAGAACTCCGGCAGAGAATTTAATCCTCTGTCTGATAATGATAGAAACGTACACGCTTGGAAACAAGAGTTGACCGCTCAGACCTGTTCCGCTGGATATGCTGTCTGGGATAGATGTCCTTTTGAGAATCATTCATTCACTTCCTTGCCTAGGTCACTTCACATCTCAAATCTTGCCAATTCCTCCACTTTTAAACATTGTTACCATATTTATTTTCAAGTAAAAATGCACAGTTATATCGTGTTCGTTGTTGACAAGATCTTTGTACGCTTATCGTTCTTATTCATTTCTTTATCTACTCATAAAAAAACACAAATAGTCGTTTGTTATTTCTCTGAAAGGCAAAGTCACAAGAGTAGACCAATTTCTCAAGGAATTGCGAAGCGCTGGTAATATTTTCCAACGTGCATTTCAGGGCGTATTTATTTTCAGCGCAGCTCAACTCGTTTCGAACGAATCAATGTTTGCTCACAATGGAGAATGCCCTGTGTAAAAAGAAATAACACTCTCTAATACTGATGCAATAGCACGTCTGCACTATATTGATCTGACAAAAATATTGCAGTACAGTCTAATGAAGATGGAAAATAAATACAATAATAATATGAATGATAAAGTTTTCAGAAATTTTAGTTATCTGTAAACTTGTAAATTCCTCCGAATCATCCCAATCAAATCCATTCTGTCACCACGACGGCTTGCAGATGGCACTATCACTAATTGCTACGCTATTATGACGAAAAACCTCCACACCGCCCCCCCGCAATTCTATCGCTTTGAGTTGTTACACTATTTTAGAAACACTTCTACTAATAATCAATCCAATAAATGTTATGTTATGTGTTATTTCGATAAACGATATCTTATTCTCTAAACGCCAGACGTAATGTTGAACCTTGGCTTCTCACTTTGATTCACTTCAGTATTAGAGGACGAAATTTCCGTTAAAAATGCTTCTGTGAATCACTGAGGATGCTTTCCACGCAAAATGGGTTTCACTAAACATCTTAAATAAACGGCCCAAAACGTCGACAGCGCTTCTCCCTATAGATGCTGCCTGGCCTGCTGTGTTCTACCAGCATTTTGTGTGTGTTGTTATCTTAAATAAATGTCGCTTTGCCCTGCCGACTGAGCAGCATTAATCCCATGGTAACACTAGTGAATCTGTAGATGCTGGAAATAAATAAAAACACAAAATGCTGGCAGAACTCTGCAGGCCAGACAGCATCTATGGGAAGAGGTAGTGACAACGTTTTGGGCCGAAACCCTTCATCAGGAGTGAAGTAACATGGGATGGTCGAAGGGGGATAAGAAGTGGGGGGAGGGATGAAGTAGAGAGCTGGGAATTGATAGGCTGAAGGGAAATGGGCTAGGGGGAAGGTGGAGAATTATGGGAAATAAAAGTTAAGAAAAGTAGGGCTGGGGGTAGATTATAGTGAGGGAGGAAAGAGAGAGAGAAAGAGAACCAGATTAAAATTATAAATAGGGATGGGGTAAGGGGGGGCTGGGGTATCAACGGAGGTCTGTGAGATGAATGTTCATGCCGGCAGGTAGGAGGTAACCGAGGCGGGAGATAAGGTATTGCTCCATCAACCTGCGTGTGGCCTGATCTTGACGGTAGGAGACCATGGACAGACATATCGGAGCGGGAGTGGTCTGTGGAATTGAAATGTGTGGCCACAGGGAGATCCTGCCACTGCTGGAGGACTGCGAGTCGGTGTTCGGCGAAACGGTCTCCCAGTCTGCGGCGGGTCTCCCCAATGTATAAATGGCCACATCGGGAGCACCGGATACAGTATATCACCCCAGTTGACTCGCAGGTGAAGTGGTGCCTCACCTGAAAGGACTGCCTGGGGCCTAGAATGGTGGTGAGGGAAGAAGTGTGGGCGCACGTGTAGCACTTCTTCCGTTTGCAGCGATAAGTGCCTGGAGGGAGGTCGGTGGGAAGGGATGGAAGGGGATGAATGGACAAGATTGTCGCGTAGGGAGCGTAGGAAAGCTGAGAGTGGGGAGGGGGGGAGATGTGTCTGGTGGTGGGATCCCGTAGGAGGTCCCGTAATCCCATGGTATCGTTTCCTTGGATGATAACGATATCTCCCATTAACTGTGCGATGTAAATCCTTTAATCCACCTTCGTAAAACATGTGTGAGTCGGCCGTTATTATATGTTTTTACAGAATTCCGCAATGAGCAAATTGGTTCAAACTTTCCTCGCTCCGCTTGCAAACTCTCCGCCACTCCATCCCATCTATCACCGGTCGCACACCTCCTTTTCACATTTATATATTGCGCATCTTCTCTGCACTCTGAATCCCGAGTCTCCAGTTCAAAACATCAAACGCCCGCATACCTTCACCCGCACTGCCTGGCCCACCGAATTCGTCTTGTAGTTTCCTTTTATTTCAATTATTATTTCTCATGTTCTAGGATGCTTGTAAATATTCCGAGGAACAGCGGAGTTGATTAGTAATTCCATGTAAACACAGTATCTTTTACTCTAAAGCTTTACGTGTATATATTTAAATAACATGTTAAGATCGTGTTATTTTAAAATAATAATGCTCATTTTGCATAAAAAAGAGAATTTCAGTTAATTAGTCAAGTTGCTCATTAATCTATACGACCTGCGTTTTGATGTCTCTTGTTAACTGCGTTTTGATTTCTCGTTTCCTTCCATTTTTTCGGTTGTGCATTCTAACCAGGATATCCATCAAGTTTTCATTTCAGGCTTTTCTGAATTTGGTTAATGGTCTTGCCGTTCATGTCTTTTGCCACTAGCACAGTCTTGTGGCTCTGCAAGTCATGTATACTTGTGTACTGCTGAAGGTGAGTCTTTCATTGCGTGTTTCTCATTAAAACCACGAATTAAGTAATATTATTTTTCTGGCAGAATGTGTGTTTGCAGTTTATATTTGGGTGACAGTCAGGAAGGGGAAGGATGTAAACAACTAGCACAGAGTACTCAGTGGCTATTCTCCTCACTCTGGATAGAGGGGAAAGTCACGGCGGTCAGGTCTTTGGCACTGCGCCTGACTCTGCGACTAAAAAACAGAAGCTGGCGGGGGAGGGGCTGGGAGTAGAGGCGAGCTGTGGTTATAGGGGAACAAGAAGGAGTTTCTCTGGACGAAAACGACATTTTTCGATGATGTTGCCTCCTGAGTGCTGGGGTCCAAATGTCTGTAAGCTGAAATTAAGCAAAAAAACATGAGGAAGACTTGGCCCGACAGGAACTTGCTCCAAGGAGGGGACAATACGAAACATTGCTGTTCATGTCGGAGTGAAAAACTATCAACTTGAAGTGGTAAGCGATTTCTCTCTCAGCCAATGGAGCCTAGCCTGTCACCCCTACCCAATGGTATCATACAGCTGCATTAATTTTGCAGTCCATTACAACTTCTTATTATCTCAGCAAAAGAATAAAGAACATTGAGTCGAAATGCTTATACTGTCACGAGAGGCTGGATAAACTTGAGTTGTGCTCACTGGGACGTCGGAGGTGTGGGCTGATCCGATAGAGGTTGACAAGAATATCAGAGGCATAGATAGTGCACAGAGAGTATTTGTTGCCCAAGTTTGAAAAGTGAAATGGAATTGAAGGTGAGAGGGGATGGGTTCAAATGAGATATGAAAGGAAAGCTTTTTCACTCCCAGAGTCGTCGATGCCTAGAATGCCCTCATTGGCATGCTGATGGTGGCAAGCACAATAGGGGCTTTTAATAAAAGTTTGGATAGGCACCTGGATATAAGGAAGATGAAGGAGTATGGAAACAACTTAGGTGGGTGCGATTAGTGTTTGGGAGTTTTGGTTTGAGTTTTAGCTGGTTTCGCGCAACATTGTGAGTTGGATGGTCTGTTGCTGTGCTGTTCACTTATGGAAATACATTGTTAAAAACATTTGGGATGCATGGTTCCTTCTGGCAATCCCTCACCTTGATATTTAAGTCGGGAATGTGGCCTCAATTCCATCGTTTAGTTTCCGATCACTCCCAGGTTCCACTAACTACATACAGCTGCTTTCCATCAGAACATTCAGGATAAGGACACTGTGATCACAACAAGGAGCTGCCAGTTCGTTGGTCGACTCTGGTGTGAGTAACCTCGTTTCATGATTCTTAGGACTGCCAGTTCTAAGTCTAGCATCGCTCCTGGATACCGATTCCACGCTCGCTACGTCAATAACGCCCCCCGACTCTGTCTACGCGCCCGTGTTCTGCACTTGGTTTCGTCCACCACAGAACGAATTGGTCATAATGAAGCCAGCGGACATGGATCACGTACAGCAGGCCCTCGCCGGTCAGGGTTATCTACAGCGCGCACACGACCAACTACTTAGGGAGGTCACGGAAAACATTCGGACGCTGTCCACGAATGTACGGAAGGTCAGTGAGCAGGTGGACCGAGTTACCGCTTACCCTCCAAGAATCCGGACCACCCAAACCGCACAGATTGTGATGGCATCGCCCCTGGGATCAGCAACACAGTCCCCTCGAGAGCCATACGTACCCGAGCCCGCACCTTGCGCTGGGGACCTGGGGAAGTGCCGGATCTTTCTGTTACAATGCTCTCTGGTCTTTGAGCTACAGCTACGTCCTTGCACTTCAGATAAATCGAAGATTGCGTAGATCATGGGGCTCAATGCCTTGGCTTGAGCAAACGCGATAAGGGATAACAGACCAGAGGCTTGCTCCTCCTTCCCCTCCTTTGTTGCTGAAATGAGGAAGGTCTTCGATCAACTCATTCGCGGTAAGGACGCCGCAAAACGCTTGCTGACTCTTTGTCAGGGTTCGCGAAGCGTAGCAAGGTATTATATCGAGTTCCGAACCTTAGCGGCAGACTCAGGGTGCAATAACGAGGCCCTACGGGAGGTGTTTCGACAGTACCTCGCAGATAAGATAAAGGATGAACTGGCAGCGAGGGACGACACGAACTGTCTGGACTCTCTGCTCTCACCAGCCACTAGATTAAATAATAAACTTCAAGAGAGGCTGAGAGAAAGAAGCAGTCGCCTCGCTCCTCGGGGAAGCCCACGGTCAACCTTATCAGTCCCAGCCAGCCTCCCTTCCCCAGCCGCTCCAAATGGAGCTCCTGCGCCGACCGTCCCACCACCACGGGGGAGGAACCGATGCAGCTGGGATGGAACTGACTCTCCCCGGCCGAACGACTTCGGAGGTGGAGAGCTGGAGAGCTGGGGATCGTTCCTATTCTGGCCAACAAAGACATTTCCAGGATCCCTGCCTGCAACGGCCAAAAGTGAGGGCTCACCAGTGGAAAAGGGGTCTTTGTGAGCCGGACGAGACTTCCTTCAGCCCCCAGACTCGGATGCAGATCCCGGCTACTTTGAATTACCAACGACAGTCTCAGTTTGGTGGATTCCGGTGCCGAGGGCAATCTGCTGGACGAAGACATAGCCTTCCAGGCTGGAATACCTTCCCAGCCTCTAACTACCCCACTGGAGGCCCGGGCCCAGGACGGAAAACCTCTGGCTCGGGTGACCCATTGGACGCCGCCCCTGACCTTGATCTTTTCCGGCAACCATCGGGAGGAGGTATGATTCAGTCTCATTCGCTCACCTCAAGCCCCGGTAGTTCTAGGGTTTCTATGGCTGATCCAATACAATCCCCACATCGACTGGTCTACCGCGAGGATAGCCAAGTGGAGCCTGTCTTGCCACGCCAACTGCCTGTGGTCAGCCCCATCTCCCAGGGAAGCTACCGCGAATCCGCCTGTCCCGGAACCCCTCGATTTGTCCCGAGTCCCCGCGGATCAATACCTGGGACTGCTATTTAGTAAATAACCGGCCCTTTCCCTGCCCCCGCACCGCCCATGTGATTGTACCATCGATTTTCTCCCCTGGGCCTCGCTACCCACCAGTCGCCTTTTTAACCTATCCCAACTGGAGAGAGAGGCCATGGAGAAGTACATCAGCGAGCCCCTCGTGGCGGGCATTATCAGACCTTCAGCTTCCCCGGTAGGCGCTGGTTTCTTCTTTGTTGAAAAGAAGTACGGGTTTCTTCGTCCTTGTAATGATTACAGAAGCCTAAACAGGATTTCACTAAAGAATAAGTACGCTTTACCCTTCATTAGATCGGCTTTTGAACCACTGCATGGAGCCACCATTTTCTCAAAGCTGGACCTTCGTAACGCCGACCATCTAGCCAGGGGGAGGGAGGGGGACGAGTGGAAGACGGCCTTTAATACACACCTGGGCCACTCCGAATATTTCGTAAAACCGTTTGGCTTCACCAGTGCTCCCTCCGTTTTTCAAGACCTCATTAATGATGTACTGACGGACATTATTAATCGGTGTCGCATTTGTTTGCCTCGATGATATCCTGATATTTTCGAGCAGCACCCAAGAACACTTTCACCATGTCCGTCAAGACCTCCAGAAACTGTGGGAAAATCAATTATATGTGAAGGCGAAGAAATGTGAGTTCCACGTTCCTTCGGTCAGCTTCCTGGGTTCTATCATCGAGAGCGGGCACATGAGAGCAGACTCCGAGAAGATCCGGGCAGTGGAATAATGGCCTAGGCCCAGGACCCGCAAAAAATCTCAACGATTCCTGGGGTATGCAAACTTCTACCGCCGATTTATTAGAGACTACAGTCGAGTGGCGTCCCCCCTTACCGGGCATACCTTGCTTACTATCCCCTTCTGTTGGGACTCCGAAACTAACTCAGCGTTCACCGACCTGAAGAGGTGTTTCACCACCGCTCCCATCTTGGTCCATCAGGATCCTGCCCGTCAAGTCATTGTCGAGATGGATGCCTCTGACTCCGGGATAGGAGCAGTCCTGTCCCAACGATCAAGTTCGGACCAAAAGCTTCACCCCTGCGCCTTCTACTCTCGCCGAATGGCCCCCGCCGAGCGGAATTACCACGTGGGGAGTCAGGAACTCCTGGCGGTCAAACTAGCATTGGAGAAATGGAGGCACTTGCTGTAGGGGGTAGAACAACCGTTTGTGGTATGGACTGATCATTAAAACCTGGGGTATATCAGACCGCAAAACGTTTGAACTCCCGCCAGGCCAGTTGGGCGTTATTTTTTGGACGGTTCAAGTTTTCCCTCACATCCCATCCAAGTCCACGAACGGGAAGCCGGACGGGCTCTCGCGTGAATACGACTGCAAGGAGGACACTTACAGCCAAGGGACTATTCTCCCACAATCCTGCGTGGTTGCCATCCTCACTTGGGAGATGGTGACCAAGGTAAAAACAGCCCAACGGGATGACCCGGGCCCCGGCAATGGAGCCGGCGATCACCTGTATGTGCCCTTTTCCATCAGATCTGAGGATCTCCAATAGGCACACGTCTCGGGTCCCCTGCCACCCCGGGATTGATCGGACACTAGCGCTCCTGAACAAACACTTTTATTGGCCGTCCATGGAAGGGGATACCCTTTCCTATGTCTCGACATGTTCCATCGCTGCCTGGGGAAAACCTCTCATCGGCCACCTGCGGGGTTACTTCGACCTCTACCTGTCCCTAGTCGTCCCTGGTCGCACATCGCTCTAGACTTCGTCACCGGTCCACACCGTTCAAATGGGAACACCACCGTACTCACCGTGGTAGACAGTTTCTCCAAGGCGGTGCACTTCGTAGCACTCCCTAAGCTCCCTTCGTCTCAGGAAACCGCAGATCTTCACGTCCGCCACGTCTTCCGCCTCCACGTAGACATCGTCTCCGATCGAGGTCCCCAGTTCGTCTCAAAGGCATGGAAAGCCTTCTGCCAAGCCTTAGGTGCATCGGTTAGCCTGTCATCCGGATTCCACCCCCAGACGAACGGGCAGACGGAACGGGTTAGCCAAGACCTGGAGGTGACTATACGTTGCGTAACGGCAAATTAACCCGTCGACCTGGGGCGACCACCTCCTGTGGGCTGAGTACGCCCACAACTCTCCGGTGATCTCTGCCATTGGAAGGTCCCTGTGGTACCAACCCCCGCTGATCCCCGCGCAAGGAAAGGAGATTGCAGCACCGTCGGTTCAGGACCATATCGATCGGTGCCTTAAGGTTTGGGAGGAGACACGCCCGGCTCTACTCAGATAAGCAAAACGCAATAAGAAGACAGCCGCCCGACACCGGACTCCGGCGCCTGAGTACCAACCGGTGCAGATGGTGTGGCTTTCATCCAAGGACATCCCGCTCATGAACGGGTATAGGAAACTCGCCCCTCGCTTCCTGGGACCATTCAAGGTCTAAAGTGTTATCAATCCCGCAGCAGTTCGCCTTAAACTGACAGTATCCATGCGAGTCCACCCGACTTTTCATGTTTCCCAGTTAAAGCCCCTTGAATTCCTTGGCTGAGACTCCCCTACCTGCCCGTACCATCGCTAACCATCCGGCATATACCGTCCGAAGACTACTGGATGTGCGCAGTAGGGACCGAGGTTCCCAATAACTGGTAGATATGGAAGGGTCCGGTCCAGAAGAGCGTTCCCGGGTCTCCCGCTCATCCTAGACGCTTCCCTCATCCAGGATTTTAATCGGGACCATCCAGTCGGGCCTGGAGGATCGTCTGGAGGCTCCCGTTGAGGGAGGGACTCTGTCATGGTCTCTTCTGGGAATACCCCACCTTGCTATTTTCCTCAGAAATTTGGCCTCAATTCCGTCGTTTAGTTTCCAATCATTCCCAGGTTCCACTAACTACACACACCTGCATTCCATCAGAAAGTGCGGGATAAAGACCCTGTGATCACAACAAGGAGCTGCCAGTTCGTTGATCGACTCCTGTGTGAGTAACCACGTTTCATGGTTCTCAGGGCTGCCAATTCTAAGTCTGGCATCGTTCCTGGATACTGATTCCACGCTCGCTACGTCAATAACGCCTCCTGACTCTGACTCCGTGCCAATTTTCTGCACTTGGGTTCGTTCACCGCCACACTCGTATACATGGGAATATGTTTTCAATGAAGGTAGAGACATTTACAGGCGCGACGTTTCAATGGATTATCCTGTGGAGTGGACTGAAGTGTTTCACAAATTAGAAATCTATATTCACAGTTAGTCCGTAGATCTAACGAGAGCTGTGCTTAATAGTTGGAAACATCTTGATTGTTTTTTGGCATTATCAGAAATATTAAGGCATATGAATTCATAAACAGATAAATTGAATAGTTAAAAACACAAACGTGCTTATACCTTCCTATGCTTTTCCATGCCAGTTAACAATAAACAAAATCTATGCCGGTGAAACTACAGAGATACGGCTACTATCTCCAAAGCATTTACGAGTAATGATGCAGGTGCAGTCTTATTTAATTGTCGCCTAAGAGCAACCACGACAATCTCACAAGGACTCAAACGAGGCAGGTTTTTCAGCCAGCTTCTTTTTAAGTGCTCAGTAATCGGTCCAAGTTACCGTTCTATTCCTGCACGCCATGAGTATGGTCTAATGAAGAACAGACAGAGATTCAGGGGGAATAAATCACAGTAGTGTCATCTTTGATACTTATGTATCGAGGAAAGGAACATTTGAATTTCAGGATCCCCCGGCTCGGCGGAAAGCTTATCTACTGCAACCGATGTATTCTGATGCAGTGACATTTCTAGTTTAGACAGCTTAAATGACCTGAAGGTTAAAGAAGAGTTGTCTTTCCTTTGAACTTTCTCTTACAATGCATACAGATCCGCAGCAGGATAAGATCGACCATGTTGATGTCCGCTTCCGGCCGAACTCAACTTCCCCACCCCACCTCGAAAACATCCAGCTGGATGCAATGGACAAACTATATGTTACAATGAACGATTTAAATTCCGAGGGGACAGAAGATGGAATTCAATGAGGCGACAAAATGTCTATGAAAGCAGCTTAACATCCCCAACGACTCGTCGGAATTCCGGATGCGTAACTGGGTAAAATGGTGTGGGGATCGACCCGGTAATCAGATTCTTGACTCTGCACGTAGGAAACACATGGAAGCCTGGCATTGATTCATCCACTCCCGAATAAACTCCGCAACAACCGAACCTTATTTACATCCAGTGGGATCCAATGGACAAAATATGTGTTCAATGAACAACTTCACCCTTGAAGCACCTACACAATTTCATTTCTTGGAGGGCAGGAGATGCAATTCAATGATGGCGAAAACTTGTCAATGAAAACAGTATAACATACGCGCCGATTCATGGCGATTTCTGATGCATAACTGCTCAAAATGTCGAGGCGATCGGCATGGTAATCAGAGTCTTGACTCATTTCGCTGGAAACTCAGCATAGTTAACCGCCAACCACGATGCTTTGAAGAATATTCAGTATTGTCAGTTTAGGATTGGGTAACGATGCTGCCAGGTCAGGCAAATGGTGTGTGATAGTTATTCGAAGGGTTTTTTTTTACTCCTATGGTCTCCCTTTTACTTTGTGGAAATTTAAGAGATGTTAGAAATAGCAGCATGAACCCCAGTTCCGCTCGTGCTGATTGGATTCAAAATGGAGCCCTTGAACTGCAGTCAATCAGTTGAGGTGTCCTCGAGCGCCCTTTTATAGATTTTGTCGCAATACATCCTGAATATCTATGTTACCATAATCATTAAACTGAATAACGTACAGTTTCACCTCTAAGCTCTCCCTTTATTGTGATCAGCATCCTATATCCGAACTCATTTTCAATCAAAGACAACACTTGTTTTTGCTTCTCGCCGAGTTCTTCGAGCAAACTGAGCAGAACAGCGAGTGAGGAATCTGAGTACTGCGGGAACGACTTTGTTAAAATAGAATGCAGACTGAACTCTAAAACCAGAATAAATTTGTGAAGTTTTCATATTATTTTGCTTTATTTCATAAAATATATACAACCTCCAAATGATCAAACATTTAAATTAGATGAAAATTCCTGAAAACATAGGACTACTGCTCGAACACATGTCGCTTCCCTTGGGCAGTTCCATGAATGCTCAGAATCCAAAATCACACAGTGTACCGGAGACGCATGAATGACGGCGACCGAGAGAATGCACTTACCGTTCAAACCAGTCTTGTTCATCAATTTCTTTTCGGCTTTGTTTTCCATACATTAAACAGTAGTTAGTTAGCCGGAATTTTATAAGCAGACCCTAAAGGTAATTATTAGGAGAATAAAAATTATGCAACACCTACCTGACCCGTCACGGCTTAAAGCTCTTCTTGCAGTAAGAGCGCGCCTGCTCACCCCATTTTCTGGAAATGTTAATGCAATGATAATTACAAGATCAATAGGAATCGTGGCTATCAAAATTAAGTTTGGAGTTCTAGAACGTCCTTGCAGGAGCTGCTGGTCGAAAGAGACAGGGAGATGAGCTAAAATATTATCAAGAGAATGCAGAGGACGTGAAGCGGAGTGTAGGGTTTGCGGTGAGAAACCTGCGGGATGATAATTCACCGATGGTACATGGTTGAAACGGAACAACATTGCGAAGCTACATTGGAGTGGAGGGATATGTTATTATTGTCCGATTTAAGGTCAACGTGCATTTGCTATCATAGTATGCAAGCAGTATACAACCTTCAGATCTGTTTTCCAGCCAGCAGCCAAGAAAGAAAGAAACACCATTCAAATTGTTTAAAGAAAATATCAAACATCCAACGAGAGTATAACAACAGATCGTGCAGACGGCAAGATGAACGAATAACACACCGAATAGTACAAATCAAAGCAAACTCTTTGAAGCACTCTCGGAATGTTCGATGTCGTTCACTGCAGTGTAAAATTTCGCTGCAGGCCGCAGAACCAATTCGTGTCGAAGTGGTCCATCAAAACCGTGCAAAATAGCAATAAAAATGGCATAACTAGCAAAGACATTTAACTTGAACTCAGGAGTTCTCCTAAAACGGAACCAAATCCAGTCAATTAATTTAATTGGTATTTAAATGCGGTACGGCCACTGATATGCTATTATCACTTTACAGCTTTGCTGAAAGACAAAGCCTCTTAAACAAAACACCAGGTAACTGCAGAACACCGTATATGAGCACAACAGTTACCATCAAATGTGCTCTGAAAGATCCGTACCTTCAGCAGTCCACTTACACAATTAATTCGATTGCTATCAAAGAAAAATGTTCATATTTTGAAATAATGTTCAAACAATTCAATTCAATTCTTTTAAATTTATTTTCCGAAGGGGCTAACACAAATACTTTGGTCGGATGTCAGAATGAAGACCCAGTAGCTGAAGCGAATCGACTTATTTAAGAGCGGGATATTCGCATATCAAAGATATTATGAATCTATTTAATTCCATAACACTTTGGAACGTAGTAGGGAAAAATAGGATTCATTTTTCCTATCCGATCCTCATTTTCAAGTATATCTCTAAGATTTATTCGAATGTTCCCGTTGAATCTGCTTCCCCTATCCTTTCAAGTTTCCATATAATTTCATAAGCGCTTGCATCGGAAGGTGAATGGTAATATTTGCTAATGGAAGTTAAGTTGTTCATCATTCTCGCATGGTGAACAATTAAATACAAATCTAAGACAGCAAGGAACTACTAAATATCAGTTTACGAGAGTCACAGTGTACTAGAAAATGGGGAAGTACAGTAAGTGAACAAATCATTTCGCAATATATGTTACACGTGAACTGACAGACAGCACGCAAGGTACAACTGTAACGAAGTCTTGTTTTGTTGAAATGGTCTTTGTAATATTACAAACAGTTTTAACCCCGATCAGCACCAAAGATGCACGCCGAATTGCATAACCAGAATAACCGAAAGCCACAGACGACATCTTTGGAAGAGAAACAGTTGACATTCCACATTGAAGACCCCTCCACAGAAATCAACCTAAGCGTTAACTATTTCTCTTCGCAATGATGATTCCTGATGTACTAGGATTGTGTATGTTTTATTTGTTTTATTTCGGGTTTCCAGCTCTTCACTGTTATTCACTTTCCTACCTGGTTTCTCTTGATAAGATAACGTGTTGCATTAATCACTTTGCCCATTTTAACACAGGATGACCTAAATCTACGTAACGATATCTGGTGCGTCAGACCATAAGTCATAGGAACAGGAGTAGGCCATTCGGTCCATCGAGACAGCTCCTCCATTCAATCATGGTCTGATCCAATTCTTCTAGTCATCCCCACTCCCCTGCCTTCTTCCCAGGCCCTTTGATGCCCTGGTTAATCAAGAACATATCTATATCTGTTTTAAATACACCCGATGACTTGTCCTGCAGAGCCACTCATGGCTACAAACTCCACATATTTACCACCTTCTGACGAAAGTAATCTCTCCTCATCTCTGTTCTAAATGGACTTCCTTCAATCCTGAAGTTGTGCCCTGTTTCCTTAGATTCCCCTTGGTTGGGAAATAACTTCGCCGTATCTAATCTGTTTAGGCCTTTTAACATTCGGAATGTTTCTATAAGATCCTGCATTTTCCTGAACTCCAGAGAATATAGCCCAAGAGTTGCCAGACTTTCTTCATACGGTAACCCCTTCATTCCCGGAATCATTCTCGTGAATCTTCTCTGAACCCTCTCCAATGACAGTACATCCGTTCTAAAATAAGGAACCCAAAACTCCACACAATACTACAAGTAGGTCTCACGAGTACCTTATAGAGCCTCAACATCACATTACTGCTCTTATATTCTATTCCTCTAGAAATGAATGCCAACATTGCATTCGCGTTCTTCATCACCGACTCAACCTGAAGGTTAACCTTCAGGTATCCTGCCCAAGGGCTCCCAAGTTTGTCTGCATCCTTGCATTTTCAATTCTCTCTCCATCTAAATAATAGTCTGCCTGTTTATTTCTTCCCCGAAAGTGCATGACAATACACTTTCCAACGTAATATTTCATTTACCATTTCTTTGCAGATTCCCGTGAACTATCTAAGTCTGTTTACGGGCTCTCTGTTTCCTCACCATTACCCGCTCCTCCACCTATCTTTGAATCATCGGCTAATTTAGTCACTAGTCCATTAATCCAATAGTCCAAATCATTGACATGCATCGTTGAAAGCAGCTGTCCTTGTGGAGCTTCAGAGGTAGCCAGCAGCCAGCCAGAATAGGATCTCTTTATTGTTACTCTGTTTTCTGTCGAACAGCCAGTGTTCCACTCATACTAAGATGCAATCTAAGTGCAAAGGAAGCGATTGCAGCAACTTTTCAATTCAACAAGATAACGTAGTCATGTATCACTGACTTCATTATAGTAGAGCTCCATTCAATCTTCTACCAGCGTTCGTGACTTTTCCAGAAATGTAGGGCTGCTTTTTAGAGAAATAACTAAGTTGCTGAAGTCTTCATGGTTAAACTTTTGCTATTGCTTTATTACTCCAAAATGTTATGCCGTTATGTGAGATGAAACAAAGACCATTTTAATATTTACTGTAACTAGTACGTCTATTTGCTCTGTGTAATTTAAGTGATATACCAACAAAACCAAGTAAATCAACAGAGGGCCGGACTGCGGCGTTAGTTAAGTGATACTTAGCATCAGGACTTGTCATCTGCTCCAATATCCTTAACTTAGATAATGCGATGGTAAGGGACACAGTTTTTTTTTGGTCACGCCAATGATTTCAATAATCCTAAGTATTCATAAGAGGTGGAACATCAGATGATGCCCGTGCAAAAATAAATAAATAAATAAATATAGGAACGTAAGGGATAGGACATGTGAGAAGAAAAAAAGGTATGGCCGGAAATGAGAACCCGCATCCTATTCATTGGATTGTTATCAGCGGTTCTTTGAAAATCTGTAGAAAACGTAGCAACTTCCAGCCTGAAATGGTTGAGATCCCACCTCCGGGATGATGTATGGACTGTATCCTTGTGCGCAGAGAAAATGGTATTACAACCGTTTTTTAACCTTCTCTGTGATTTGATTCTCCAAATCAAATTAAGTTCATGATGAGTGAGATCTGTATCAGTTAGCTGCATTAATTATGTTTCTCTAACAGGTTGACAAGCAGCTGTTGAGCACACCACTGCCTGAGCTTCACTAAACCTTCGCGAGAGGAAACCATTCCGCAAAGATCGACAGCCGCAGGAGCGCGTCATCAATTCCCAGGGATAACGCAGAGATTATCCTAAATATGATTTAGATTTGCATTAGAGATATACCACGGTAACATGCCCTTCCGATGCAACTAATCCATGCCGCTCAGTCACACACGCGTGAACAATTAACCCTCTAACCCCTACATCGTTGGAATGTGGGAAAGCCGAAGTATCCTGGGAGTTTACATATATATGCACACACACACACACACACACACACACACACACACACACACACACACACACACACACACACACACACACACACACACACACACACACATATATATATATATATATATATATATATATATATATATATATGTATGTATATATATATATGTATATATATATATATATATATATATATGTGTGTATATATATATATATATATACATATATATAAAATCCCATTGGAAGATAATTTCACAAAATTGAGCTTGCATTTACACTGTACCGAAATATAAAGCGCGTCATGGCTAATTCTCTTTCAGCGAAAGGTAGCCTATCATTATATACAACTTAATATCCTAGTACAAACATTTTTTTTCCATCTGGGTAGGTTACAAGCTGAAAACATGAGCATTGATTTCTCTAGCTGTTGGTAATTTCTCCACCATTCCGCTCACTCTTTTTCCATTCCTCATTCCGGTTCCCTTTCACCTCTTCTCTTCTCCTCAAATGCCCATCGCCTCCCCTTAGTATTCATTCTCCTTCCATGCTTCCAGGGTGCACTGTCAGCTCGTATCAGATTCCTTCTCCATGTCTTACCGCGGAGAACTGAACTGGCTGAAATACCGAATTGCGACAAACCTGTCATCAGAGAGCCTGAATAAACAAAGTGCCCGAGTTCATTCTATCAGTTCTGCGCTGAACATGATAACAATGTCCATGTGCATTTGGAGCTGTGTTGGCAGGTGCGGCTGAGCAAACATCTTTGAGCTCCATAAATGAAAACGATGTTGCAATCAGACAGAGATAATACAAATGCGCTTGTATTATGAGTTATCCAAATATTTATACCATAACTGCTACTTCAAGGATTTCTCTGCTCTGCTAACTTAATTTTGTTAAAGTTCTTTTTAAGTAAAGAAATAAATGACTATAATGAAAACAAAAAGGGAAATCTTGAAGGAACGTTGACATAAAATGAGTATAAAGCAGTAGCAATGTAAAGTTTATAACTTATGAGTACATCTCTAACTTATTTTACAATTGTTTGATTGAATTAGTCACTGGATGCTTGACGGACCACTGACCCTTAACTACTTCCAGAGACTAAAGGAAATGGAGATGAGAAACTGACTTACGCTGCTCTGCAGTCTCCCAATTCCAACAACACCTCAGCATCCAAACAACAAAATAACTTCACATTGTACGCAGGTGTAAGTACATAATAGAAGCCATGAAGCTGCAGTCCAGAGCTATGGACAGTCAATGAGTGCAGACGCAAGGCATTGTTTCGTTTCTTTCTTTTTTTGCATCCAGACAAAGATTGATCATAGATAACGCATGTGTAAGTTTGGAAAGTTAGTGGTCATTTTGGTTTTCAAAGTTTTTCGGATTTATTCGAGGTAATTATGACTAAAAAAAAAATCAAAGACTGAAAATTAAGAATAGAAACTGTAATAAGCTATTCCGCGCCTCACTAATGCCTGGCCATTCACGGTTGTAATGTCTAATAAGCTCAGTTTCTGCTCCATTCCACAGACCTCGATCTTTCCAAAAAATCAAAAGTTACTAGGATGTTACCAGGGTTTCAGCACTTAAGTTACAGAGAAAGGTTGAACAAGTTAGGTCTCTATTCATTGGAGCGTAGAAGGTTGAGGGGGGATTTGATCGAGGTATTTAAAATGTTGAGAGGGATAGATAGAGTTGACGTGAGTAGGCTGTTTCCATTGAGAGTAGGGGAGATTCAAACGAGAGGACATGATTTGAGAGTTAGGGGGCAAAAGTTTAAGGGAAACACGAGGGGGTATTTCTTTACTCAGAGAGTGATAGCTGTGTGGAATGAGCTTCCTGTAGAAGTAGTAGAGGCCAGATCAGTTGTGTCATTTAAGGTAAAATTGGATAGGTATATGGATAGGAAAGGAGTGGAGGGTTATGGGCTGAGTGCGGGTAGGTGGGACTAGGTGAGATTAAGAGTTCGGCACGGACTAGGAGGGCCGGAATGGCCTGTTTCCGTGCTGTGATTGTTATATGGTTATATGGTTACTTCTTAAAAACAAGATAAATTTGGCAGATCCTGTAAATCCAATCAACAGGTCTTTACTCCCGCTTAAATAGGTCCCAATAATTTTGGCTCTACAGATCTCAGATGATAAATATAAAAATCCAGAGATTCACCATCATCGGCGAGATATTTCTTTTTAGGCAGGGAAAATTCACCGAATAAAAAGCTATTTTGCACACTTAAGTCAACGTTCAACCGAGGGAAATAGAAATCGCACGATTTTGTTGAACATTCCCAACTTGTCCTCGTGAATACACTCCTCTGCTTTAATTTTGATAAGTAAAAGTCGTATGATGAAAGTTTACCTAAACGGTTTTTTCAGCTAATTACTACTCTTGGTTTTCATATTCATTCACGACTTAATGCACATAATTAGCTGTAAAATACAACTCCAGTATCACATGGTAGTAACAGAAATGTCAGCGCAGAGAACAGGCAAGAAAATCCATCCCTACCTCTGTTCCTGTCGCTTCTTCTCTCTCTAACTCCCTCACGCCTTCACCCAAAAGCCCGCGCAGCACTAGCTTACAGACCCACGAGGATGAATAACATTTATCCCAATTGGTTAGCAAATGAACACAATTCTCGTTATCAGTAATTATAACCCAAACAAGCTGCGGGAGAAAACAATCTCTCACTAGTTAACATAACAATAGACAATAGGTGCAAAAGTAGACCATTCGGCCCTTCGAGCCTGCACCGCCATTTTGAGATCATGGCTGATCAATTACTATCAATACCCGGTTCCTGCCTTGTCCCCATATCCCTTGATTCCCCTATCCATAAGATACCTATCTAGCTCTTTCTTGAAAGCATCCAGAGAATTGGCCTCCACTAGCTTCCGAGGCAGTGCATTCCAGACCCCCACAACTCTCTGGGAGAAGAAGTTTTTCCTTAACTCTGTCCTAAATGACCTACCCCTTATTCTCAAACCATGCCCTCTGGTACTGGACTCTCCCAGCAGCTGGAACATATTTCCTGCCTCTATCTTGTCCAATCCCTTAATAATCTTAAATGTTTCAATCAGATCTCCTCTCAATCTCCTTAATTCCAGCGTGTACAAGCCCAGTCTCTCTAACCTCTCTGCGTAAGACAGTCCGGACATCCCAGGAATTAACCTCGTGAATCTATGCTGCACTTCCTCTACAGCCAGGATGTTCTTCCTTAACCCTGGAGACCAAAACTGTACACAATACTCCAGGTGTGGTCTCACCAGGGCTCTGTACAAATGCAAGAGGATTTCCATGCTCTTGTACTCAATTCCCTTTGTAATAAAGGCCAACATTCCATTAGCCTTCTTCACTACCTGCTGCACTTGCTCTTTCACCTTCAGTGACTGATGAACAAGGACTCCGAGATCTCTTTGTATTTCTCCCTTACCCAACTCTACACCGTTCAGATAATAATCTGCCTTCCTGTTCTTACTCCCAAAGTGGATAACCTCACACTTATTCACATTAAACGCCATCTGCCAAGTATCTGCCCACTCACCCAGCCTATCCAAGTCACCCTGAATTCTCCTAACATCCTCATCACATGTCACACTGCCACCCAGCTTAGTATCATCAGCAAATTTGCTGATGTTATTTTCTATGCCTTCATCCAAATCGTTAACGTAAATGGTAATCAGCTGTAATCCCAATACCGAGCCCTGTGGCACCCCACTATTCACCACCTGCCATTCCGAGAAACACCCATTCATACCATAACAAAGAAGCATTTTTATTTTTAACATAACAAAGAAACCATTTTATTAGCCTTAGGTGTAACATAAAAGAAGAAACCCCTTACAAGTATATTTGGAAAAAACAAAATCTCAGGCGAGAAATAGAATATGCAATTAGGGGATCAGGAATGATGTGAATATTACCTTGTTGACGGTTATATCAGCGTGATAGAAAGACAAATTTAGTAAGGTTGTTCAAAAGATTCAGTGAGTTGAGAGTATGATCTAACTGAGAATATTAAGTGGTAGTTTCCTTTGGCCAGAGGTAATTCCTTGTCGTGATAAGAGTCAGTACTCAGCGGTTTCTTCACTGAGAGGCTGGTACATCTTTCCAATGTTTACATCCTAATAGTGGACATGTGTATTCATTGGAAACATCCGAGACTGATGTCATTATATTTCATACCAGTTGAGAATCGAAGCATCTGAACTGTATAGAAAAGTCAGAGAGGATCTATCATAATTTTGAAGTTGGTCACTTCTATAAATAGTCAAGCCATATTTATGTTTCAAATATTCATAAATGATGTTTAGGTACATCCATTGTTCCATATTCTGCTCTTTTCTTCAACTACTTGCGTAGTTCTACGCCTGTAGCTACCTTTACACTTAAAGCTGGAATTCTCTCTGCAAGTGTCTTTGTTTCATTACTTAATCTAAGTTTGCTGGTTGATCTCTCCGGTTTTCATCAAGTACCCAGTCACTTCTCCTCATATATGGTTCGGATTGTGCTTTTTAATATTCTATTAATGCATCTTGTGTTTCTTCTGAAAGTAAAAAGTCATTTTATCTAGTTTGCTAATGGAATCTGTTGAGAGAGTTTTCGAGCGACAGTTCAGAAACAGAAACCATGTTATTTCGAAGCTGTGATCAAACTATTTGCAAAGACATCGTAAAAAGAAATTCTCATTTTTTTCCCCCAAATAAAACATACTCACTGTAAAGAACCAAATCACAAACAAGAGAATATCTGTAGCGGCTGGAACTCCAAGCAACATACACACACACACACACACACACACACACACACACACACACACACACACACACACACACACACACACACACACACACACACACTCACACACACACACACACACACACACACACACACACACACACACACACACACACACACACACACACACACACACACACACACACACACACACATTCCTGGAGTTACGCAGCAGGCCAGAAGCACTAGTCCTGCCGAAGGGTCTGGGCCTGAAACGTCGACTTTACTTTTCTCCAAAGATGCTGCCTGGCCCGCTGAGTTCCTCTGGCATTGTGCGTGTTGCACTGTTAAGAACCACTGTGTTAGATAATCTGTTCGCTCCATACGTCCCATCATCACCTTAAAACCCGTGTTATACTGCGTCTCTTGCAATATTTCTATGTTCAGGACTGAATTTCTCTTTAAAATGCTCTACGTTCTTGTCTCACGGTCTCTATATATTTATATATGTTTTACAGTTTCGTCTTCTTTTTACCAGATCTAGAAAACTGCAATAAACCCCTGATTCTTGGGTGTAAATTGGGCGGAATAACAATTGTAATTCTGAGTATAATTTTGATAAGAATCGGAGTTAAGGCAAAACTTGGTAACAACATGAATGGTTTGACAAGCACTTATTACCTCTACAGATTGAAACGAGAAATGATAATGAGAGAATCAAGATTTCCAAGGCATTATCGGATTCGCATTCGACAATACTGATTATAAATAACAGGATAATTTTACATTCCCGTTCAAGTTAACCAATCCTCCCTTGTACCTCTGATTTTCAGATACCTGGGGGTTTAAGGCTGTCATTTCCTGCGGCGATTTTACACAAGTAATAATACTCTCATTGTTATATTTTCGTTCATTTGAGATATAACATGACTGATAGCTGTGAGGAATATCAAATTTCGGCAAGAAATATGATTACTATCCAACGACCAACTTCATTTTTTCTGACATTGCCGCTATTATTTAAGGTCGTCATGGTCCCGTCTGGCAATTCCCCATCATGTTATTACCTCCTTACTTAGGCCTTAAATGCCCTCGTCTGATTTCCAATCATTCCCAGTTCCACTAATTACAAGCACACCGGGTTTCCATTAGCGAACATTGGATAAAACTCGGACGTTAAAGCCATCTTTGCCAGTTCGTTGGTCGACTCTACAGTGAGTAAGCCTTGTTCCCTGATCCCATGGGACTGTCAGTTAAAGTTCCGCATCATTTGCTGGATACTGTACGTAAACCTTGCCTCCGTGTAAAATCTCTCCTGTATACCTGTTCCCCGTTCGCGACGGTACTGACGCCTCAGTACTCTGCCTCCGCGCCTGTGTCCTGCACTTGGATTCGTCGTCAGCCTCGTCCTTGCCTCACAGCTGTTATATATTTTAAATTCCGTTAGGTAATAAAACAACCTCTGAGGAAGCAAATCACAGCGGAGAACCGGAGGTAAAACAAATTTTGTTTTTGCTTCCGAGAGGGGTATATTAGAAACATAGAAAACCAGCAGCACACTACAGACCATTCGACCCAGAATGCTGTGCTGAACATACCCTTACCTAAGAAAATACATACGGTTACCCAGAGCCCTCTACGTCTTTGAACTCCATGTATCTGTCCAGGAGTCTCATTAAAGACTCTATCTTATGTGCCTCCACCATCGTCGCTGGAAGCCATTCCACGCACTCACCACTCTCTGCATAAAAAAATAAACACCTGACATCTCCTCTGTACCTATTTCCAAGCACCTTAAAGCTGCCCCCTCTCGTGCGAGCCTTTTCAACCATGGGGAACAAAAGCCTCTAACTGTCCACACGATCAATGCATCTCAACATCTTATAGATCTCTATCAGGTCATCCTCGAAAGAAAAAAATCCGATTTCAATCAACCTATTCTCATAAGGCATGCTCCCCAATCCAGGCAAAATCCTTGTAAATCTCCTCTGCAACTTTTCAATGGTTTTCACATCCTTCCCACAATGAGGTGACCTTAACTGAGCACAGTACTCCGAGTGTGGTCAGAACAGGGTCCTATATAGCCTCAACATCCCCAGGGTTGATGAAGGCCAATGCACCGTATGCTTTCTTAAACACAGAGTCAACCTGCGCAGCAGCGTGGAGTGTCCAATGGACTCGCACCCCAAATCCCTCTGATCCTCCACACCGCCGAGAGTTTTACCATTAATACTCTATTCTGTCATCACATTTGACCTACCAAAATGAACCACCTCACACTTAACTGGGTTGAATTCCATCTGCAACTCCTCAGCCCAGATTTGCATCCTATCAATATATTGCGCTGTAACCTCTAACGGCCCTCCACACTATCCACAACACCTCCGACCTTTGTGTCATCAGCAAATTCACTAACCTATCCCTCCAATTCCTCATCACTAACCCTAACCCTAACCCTAAAAATCAGGAAGAGTAGGGCTCCCAAAGCAGTTCCCTAAGGCACACCACTGGTCATCGATCTCTATGCAGAATATGATAAGTCCTCAAACATTCTTTGCCTTTTCTAGACAAGCCAGTTCTGGATCCACATAGCAATGTGCCCCTGGATCCCATGCCTCCTCACTTTCTCAATAAGTCTTGCATGTGTTACCTTGTCAAATTCTTTGCTGAAATCCATAAACAATACATCTACTACTCTCCTTTCATCAATGTGTTTAGTCACATCCTCAAAAAAAAAATTCAGTCTCGGAAGGAACAACCATCCTTTGACAAAGTCATGCTTACTGTTCCTAATCACATTATGCCTCTCTCGCCTCCGACAGTAGCCTATGGTATAGCTTGCTTGGTCCGTGGGACTAATCGAATTTGATGTTTTTCAAAAGCTCCTGCACATCCTTTTTCTTAATACCTAGATGTTCAACCTTTTCATTCTGCTCTAAGTCATCCCTACAATCGCCAAGATACTTACCCGTTGCGAATACTAAAGTAAAGTACTCATTATGTAACTCTGCTATCTCTTCTGGTTCAATACACACTTTAGCATCGTCACACTTGATTGGTCCTATTCTCTCACGTCTTATCCTCTTCCTCTCAACAAACCTTTTGGTAGAGGATCATTATGATCAATTACGAACGATGTCTGTGAGTGCATGTGAACCGATGACAAAGTGACCCGCACAGAGCTGCTTCAATAGTCTGTATTGCCCGAGGAGTAGAAAGGTGACAGTTGTTCCTGCGGAAACTGTTGGGGAAAGGAGGAAAAAGGAAATAACTGCCGAAGGAAAAAGATGACGAGAGATGAGAAACTCACCCTACTCGTAGAGATTTAAATGGTGATTGAACATCAATCTAAATCTTAAAAGATCATAGGGACATTTAGCACTAGGGAAAACACACTCCGTGCATTTTCTAAAACAACATGTATCGCAATATCACTTACTGGTTTTAGAATATTATTATGCCGCACTTTTATCATTTATGTTTACGTTTTCATACTCATTTTCTCTTTATGGATTTTTAATTGCATTAGACTCGCCACTAACAGTGCTAACTACCTCTTTGTAATACGAAACGTGAGCGAAAACAAAGGAATTCACCAGATCAGATGCCAGGATGGACATGTCATCTATGCAAAGATAAACCCAAGTGATTGGGGACGGGGGAGATTCAAAATCAGCATTGTTTTCTTTAAATAATTAATGTATTAAACTATAAAAACGCATGGGTCTAATGTTTGACCTTATGGGGTTGGTGGTGGTCATCTGTTTGTCTCGAAGGACAATGGTTGATGATAATCATCATCACAAGCCAGGCGGAAGGTATGGAGATCTTAAGATTTCCATTCGTCAAAAATCCCCGGTCGTCCTCATAAGTGTACTCCGAAGGTAAGCTTATGAACTAACACGGCTGGCAAGTGGTTTGTCGCTGCATTAAACTTTGTGATATGGAACACACAGAGGTCTGCTTTGTTTATTCATTGGGTATCTTTTTCTGCATGACCCCTTTTTTAATTCAACGAAAATGTTACATCCGTCTCTGGACGAGTACTTTTTCCACGTGTCCATATGAAAATGATATTTTTTCCGGAGGGGGAAATTCGCTTCTGTAATGATCACAATGTAAAGTTTTTGTACATCAATATTCAACCTTGACATGCTTCAAAGCTCTTTGTACGTTTCAAGTCAATGGTAAAACTCAAAATTTTGACATCGCCCAAGACAGCAAGAACAAAATTATAGAGGCCTGTAGACGCAGTTCAGTTGAATTGAAAACCAGCCTCCTCTCTGTGTGGCCTGTATACACTTGCCCAGACTTTTCCCATTTAAGCTGTGCGGGTCTACAGCCGCGCCGTAACTGGAGTGCTCCTGCGCACTTAGCCTTTGCTGTCACGCAGCGGGAGTTTTATTTTAGATAATGTTAATCTACTTTTGAAATTATGCTAATATGATTATGAAATAGTAATAAGTAGGGCGTTGGGAGTGAACCCAAATGTATGACACAGACACCGAACTACCAGGAAAAGGACGAGGCGTGAGAAAGAAACGAGGAAAGTCGGGAAGAACGGACGCTGGGCATTACACAGGCCCCGGACAAGACACGGACTCCGGGCCTGGACTAGGACTTCACAAGGATAGCCGAATTAGGACACGGACCTGGGAACCAGGATCCTGGGCTTGGTCTCCGAGCCACAGACTGGATAAGAACCCAGAACCTGGGTCTTGATTCCGGCTCGGACTCCAGAACCAGGCGAGGACAAGACGTGGCTACAGGACGAGGAGAGGCAACAAGACTGGACATGAGGCTCATGGACAGGACAAGTGAACCCCAGCAGAGGAGGAGGAAACCCCAGCACCGGGCTTTGCAAGTTACTTCTGGACCGGGAGAGGCACATGACAAGACGAGAACACAAAGCCGCGGCTTGGACAGGACAAGGACCTTGAACGTGACTAGGACTGTAATAGACCCCGAAGTCTTGACTTGGTCGAGGGAGAGACAGGAACGCAGAGCCTTGATTGAGAAAGAACAGGAACGAAGAATACTGAGCCTGGGTCGACGGAGGGACAGGAATCGGAACACCGAGTAGGGTCCCCTCCTTGGATACAGGACGTAGGGCCGGGACTCATTACACAGAACGCTGAACACGGCGAGACAGTTCTCAACGCTAGGTAGCGCCAAAACGGCCGGACATACCTGGCGAAGGCGTGGAGACAGACAGAAAGTTCCATAAAGGGCGAGGCTCTAGACACAGGCAAGGCGAAGCAAGGCTCCAGGCAGAGGCGAGGCAAGGCGAAGCAAGCCTCCAGGCAGAGGCAAGCGTGGCAAGGCTCCAAGCAGAGGCGAGGCGAGGCAGTGCTCCAGGCGAGGCTAGGCGAGGCCAGGCGAGGCAGGGCTCCAGGCGAGGCGACGCGAGGCGAGGCAAGGCGAGGCAACGCTCCAGGCAGAGGCGAGGCGAGGCGAGGTGAGGCAAGGCAAGGCTCGAGGGAGGCGAGGCGAGGCAGTGCTTCAGGCGAGGCTAGGCGAGGCCAGGCGAGGCAGGGCTCCAAGCAAGGCTAGGCGAGGCGAGGCGAGGCGAGGTGAGGAGAGGCAAGGCTCGAGGCGAGGCGCGGCGAGGCAAGGCGAGGGAAGGCTCGAGGCGAGGCGAGGCAAGGCAAGGCAAGGCTAGGCTAGGCTAGGCCTCAGAACGAAGGCGAAAGGGAAGGGGTACAGACAGGGGGTTTGGACAGGAACAATCCAGCAGCTGGAGTCTGCGTCTTGAAGCTATTTATGAGACCAGCCCCAACAAGAATCAACTTTCTCAACAGAAAGTGGGGAAACCCGGAAATCCTGGAATAAGGAAGCTGGACCGGACCCTGAACCAGAATGCGGTTGTCACGGACCGGACCATGACAGAAATCTTTGTTAATGCATTTGTGAAATACCATCTGATTCTGTGCTAATGAATATAAACCATAATTTTTCTGCATAATGAACCTACGACAACTTTAATGTAAAACACTGTAGAGCTTCAACTTTCTTACATCGTCAGTATTGCAAGTTACAACACTGGTGCAAATTGTCACAACAAAGTCACAATGGAAATTGGTAGCACATTTTAATAATCTGCCAACCCGTGTATAATCCTCTTACAGTCGATGTAAACATTTCCTGCTCAGAGCGATGGCTGGTCCACATGGCTGCAAAATTAGAGGGGCGTTGCTTCCTACCCCCGAGCAGAAGCAAACAAGCTGATCAAAGTTCTCGACTCTAAAATGCAGCAGTTAATTCCTCTCCATTAATACTGTCAGACCGGCTAAGTTCCTGCAAGATTTTGTGTTTATTACTCTGGATTTCAGCATCTCCAGAATCTTTTGTGTTTATCGTTTACTGGGCTATTGACACAGACAGGAAATATAGAGTATACGGAAGCTTTGCTTTATCGAGGGACCTTATGGTGTACATGGATAGTCTGCTGAAAAGACGAAACATCAGGATATTAGATAAGAGGGCCTTTATCCACCTTGCCCTGTTGAATGTGTATTGACGAGTTTTGGGATGTCATTTTGCAGCTGCAGCTATTGGCTAGACAGTGCTTGGAGCGTTGCGTGCTCTTCTGGACATGACAAGATGAGAATGCACCTGGTAGAGTTAGAAAGATTGTAGTAGAAATACACCGGCACATTGCCTTGAAGGGGAGACTATCGTGGCATGGAGGGATTGTATAGAAATGGGTTGTTCACTCTGGAATACAGCGGACTGGAGGATAACATGAGATTTGGATAAACATTTGTTTCGGACATTAATATAGTGGATTCTCTTAGTCAATTTCCCAAGCCTGGGGAGCTAAAGCAAGAGGACATCGTTCTGAATTGGGAGAAGAAATATTTCAAGGAGAACTCTGCACGGCAGGGTTTTCACGCAAAGGAGGTTAGATTTATACAATATGTTTCCAGAGGAAGTGGTACCGTGATAAAGGAAGGGAAAATAACAGTCGCATAAATATTTCGTTCCGAGTGGTCGAGACCGGCCTTTTCTGTGCTGTACACAATGATTCAAGTTCTTCTTTTAGCTAAATATCTGTAGCAATGTTTTCAGGCAGGACGACAGGAAGTTACAAATAACAGAAAACAGAACTGCACGAACGAGCCTAATGATATCATGGAAAGCCTCTGTGGGTAAAGTTTGCATGTAGCTCAGAAAATCGATTTGCAGAATGATTTAATTTTGTGCTCGTCGCTTAGTTTACAGACAGTGGCTGAAAGTTAAAATAAGTGACTTCGAACCCTCTTCCTCTCAACTAAAAGTTTCTCATGTTGTTCTGCAAGGTCCGTGTTTCGATTCTGCGGCTTGAGCAGTCTGCAAAGAGAAAAATGTGAAGCGTCATCACAACATCAAATAAAATACAAATCTAACGTTTTAATCTTTGAATAAATCAATTACGGAACCAGTTATACTTCTGTACAGTTGTACAGAAAAACTCATAACAATATCAATGTCAAGGGAATCATTTTGCTTACACAGCGGTCAAAGCGTGAGGTGGCATCAACGGAGAGTAATGAACAGTGACTTGCCGGGCCCAGAACCTCGATTAGCCTGTCACGAGCGAATACATAGAGAAGGATTGAGAATTATTTTCATCTGAATCAGAAAATAATGGAATGTAGTCGGAATTCTGTCAATGTTTTTCCATATAGAAACATAGAAAACTTGCATCATAATACAGGCCCTTTGGCCCACAAAGTTGTGCCGAACATGTCCTACCTCAGAAATTACTAGGCTTCTCTATAGCCCTCTATTTTACTAAGCTCCATGTACCTACCTAATCAGCCTCTTAAAAGACCCTATCGTATCAGCCTGCACTACCGTTGCTGGCAACCCATTCCACGCACTCACCACTCTCTGAGTAAAAAGCCTACCCTTGACATCTTCTCTGTATCTACTCCCCAGCGCCTTAAACCTGTGTCCTTTTGTGGCAAACATTTAAAGCCTGGGAAAAAGTCTCTGACTATTCACATGATCAATGCCTCTCATCTTCTTGTACACCTCTATCAGGTCACTTCTCATCCTCCTTCGCTCCAAGGAGAAAAGGCCGAGTTTACTCAAACTATTCTCATAAGGCATGCTCTCCAATCCAGGCAACATCCTTGTAAATCTCCTCTGTACCTTTTGTATGGCTAACACATTCATTCTGAAGTGAGGCAACCAGAACTGAGCACAGTACTCCAAGTGGGGTCTGACCAGGGTCCTGTATAGCTGCAATATTACCTCTCGGCTCCTAAATTCAATTCCACGATTGATGTCTGAAGATACCCTTCAAAACAGAAGTGGCCTTCCTATGAAGAAAGGATTTTTTTTTTAAATTTGTGGGATGAATTACAACACCGAGATAAATTCTAGACTGACTATTCTCTGTAAATGACTATGAAGTGTTGTCAAACTTGTACTGACATGTGCAGATCCCTGTGTGAAGACAGCATATGTTTTCTAATCAAAAATGTAAATCTAAATGGAAGGAAAATGTTCTTTTCAGTCCAAGACAACATGAAAATTATACCCGAGAAATATAATTTATCACCTTCATTCAGGGCCCCAAACAGTCTGTCCTGGTGAGGCAACACTTTCATTTTCAAATCTGTTATGTTTCTCTACTCTGTCCGGTACTTCCCTCGCTGCCTCCTCCACGTTGGTGCAACCCAATTTAAATTAGTGGACCACTTTTTCAAGCATCTCCACTGTATCTACTAAAAGTGGATATTCCGTTAGCAAGTCATCGCCCTTCCTATCCCTATTCTCGTCGCGACATTTTGGTCCACGGCTTCTTCTTCTGCCACCATGAGGCTACACTTAGGGAGGAGGACTAACGCCTCTAGTTCAGTCTCCAACCTGATGGCATGAAGAACGATTTCTGCTTTCATTATTTTTTCTCTCTCCCTTCTGTATTCTTCTCTTCCACACTCTGGCCTCCTACCTCTTCTCCACACCTGCCTATATCCTTTCCATGGTGCCGTTCCTCCTTCCCTTTCTCCCATGGTTTGCTTTCCTATCCAGCAAATTCCTTCTTCTACAGTATTTTTTCCTTTTCTATCTATCACCTCCCAGATTCTTACTTCATCGCCTCTCCCCCTCTCACCTGGCTTTGCCCATGAAATTCCAGTTAGACCTTCTTCCACACTCCCACGTTTATATCTGTCATCTTCCCTCTTCCTTTCCAATGCTGATAAAGTGTCTTAGCCCTAAACATCGGCTGTTTATTTTCTTCCATATATGCTTCTTTCCCGACTAAGTTCCTTTACAATTTTGTGTGTGTTATTCTGGATTGCCTGCAACGCTGAAAAATCTCTTCTGTTAGAGATGTGAATACTCTTTTATGAGCATTTGAAGAATATGTTTGACATATGCGGAAAATGAGAATACTGGAAACTAAAGTTAACGTGTTGGATCGGACGGAGATAGCTGGAGAGAAGAGAAGAGAAGAAGGAACATACAGTAATAAGTAATGCTGGGTTCCCTTTGGTCTTAGACACAATTTTCAAAGTTTTGAATGAAGAAATACAAGACCATAACTTTATTGCTTCTTTGTGTCACTTCTGTAGACCCTGTATCCGTCTCCCGACTAAATTCAGCTGCCAAGAATCCATTTGCGATCTGTCCATTCTCTTTTGGCTCCATGCATAGATTATCATTCTGGGGACCATTTTTGTCCCTTGTAATCCTTTTGCTCTCTACATATCTTAACATACCAATCCAACTGTTTTTCACACTTTGCTACCGAACCCACCTCTACATTCTGGTACATTCAACTTTTACCAATCTTGTATTTGCTGAAAAACTTTCCCGAGACCCATTAAAAATATTTTCTATCACACCTTGAATTGATGTATTCTCATTTTCGATTAATCTATCCCCCGTAAAAGATTGTAACCTTAGTCTACCTGCTCCCCTCGTAGCTTTATATTCCTATATAAGGTCATCGCTCAACCATTTGTACTCAAGGAAGAATAACCCCAGCTTCTCCCTACAGCTAAAATCGTGCTGTCCTGAAAACATATCCGTGAGTCCGTTTTGCCGTGTGTTAAGGACTGTCATGAGTTTTCTATAACTGGGCGATCAGTAATGCATAGAATACCCCTAGCATTTCACCAACAAAGTGTATACTATAACTGGGCATCACAGACCCGACATTCATTGCCCCAACCTTTGTGTCAAGAGTGACACATATCTTCTTTATCTTTCTGTCCACCTCCATCGCCACTTGCCCTCGGTCACTGGGTTCTACTTTATTTTAACCAACCAAAATGCAATCCTAACTGAACTTGAAGGACCACTTTCCCAGTTCATTGTCTTGGTGAGCTTTTGATTTCTATTGTATCAGCAGATTCGTTGCCTCCCCGAAGTTATTAATTATGTCAACAATATTATCCTCTTAAGTGTTCCAGAACTCGATGACAAAGAGTAACGAAACCTGAACTGCCCTCTTCAGTGTATCAGCAATCACAGACCTTCATTCTCCACTATCACCGTCTGATTTTATACTAAACCAATTCGGTGTCTTCGTATTCAGTCGGCTGGTTAACCCTCATTCCCATGTCATCTGGCTTTCTCGTCACCTTCTTCCTTCCGCTGTTATTTCCCTTTCACTCCTTTCCCCAACAGTTTCCGCAGGGACAACTGTCACCTTTGTACTCCTCGGGCACTATGGGCCATTGAAGCAGCGTTGTGCGGGTCAGTTTCTCCTCAGTTCTCATGCATTCAGAGACATATCCATGATTAGGTCGTAATTGATCATAATATTCCTCTACCAACAAGTATGTAAAAAGCAAGAGGGTAAACCGTTGGTGAATAGGACCAATCAAGTGTGATAGTGCTAAATTGTATATGGAAACAAAGGAGATAGAAGAGGTAGTTGACATCAGTATTCACTACGGAAAAGGATCTTGGCGATTGTTGGGATGACTTACAGCGGACTGAAAAGCTTGAGCATGTAGATAATAAAAAAGAGGATGTGCTGGAGCTTTGAGAAAACATCAGCTATAGAACCATAGAACACTAAAGCACAGTACAGGCCCTTCAGCCCTCTATGTTGTGCCGACCCATACAATTCTTAAAACAGTACTAAACCCACACTACTCCAGAACCCTCCATTTGTCTTTCATCCATGTACCTATCCAAGAGGTTCTTAAATACCCCTAATATTTTAGCCTCCACCACCATCCCTGGCAAGTCATTCCACGCACTCACAACTCTTTGTGTAAAAAACCTACCGCTGATGTCTCCCCTAAACTTCCCTCCCTAAATTTTGTATATATGCCCTTTTGTGTTTGCTATTGGTGCCTTGGGAAATAGTTGGATAAGTTGGATAAGTCACCAGGACGGGACGAGATGTACCCCAGGCTACTGTGGCAGGCGAGGGAGGAGACTGATGAGCCTCTGGCGACGATATTTGCATCATCACTGAGGAGGTTCCGGAAGATTAGAGGGTTGCTGATGTTTCTCCTTTATTCCAAAAAGGGAGTAGGGATTGCCAAGGAAATTATAGGCCAGTGAGTCTTGCTTCAGTGGTTGGTAAGTTGATGGACAAGATCCTGAGAGGCAGGATCTATTAACATTTAGAGAGGCATCATATGATTAGGAGTAGTCAGCATGGCTTTGTCAAAGGCAGGTCGTACCTTACAACCCTGATTGAATTTTTTGAGGATGCGACTAAACACATTGATGGAGGTAGAGCAACGGATGCAATGTATATGGATTTCAGCAAGGCTTTTGACAAGGTACTCCATGCAAGGCTTATTGGAAAAGTAGAGAGGCATGGGGTGCAAGGGGACATTGCCTTATGGATCAATAACTGGCTTTCCCACAGAAGGCAAAGAGTGGTTAAGGACGGTTCATATTCTTCATAGAGGTCGGTGACCAGTGCTTTGCCTCAGGGATCTGTTCTGGGACCCCTACTCTTCCTGATTTTTATAAATGACCTGGATGAATAAGTGGAGGGATGGATTAGTAAATTTGCTGATGACACAAAATTTGGAGGTGTTGTGGATATTGTGGAGGGCTGTCAGAGGTTACAGCTGGACCTTAATATGATGCAAAGCTGGCCTGAGAGGTGGCAGATACAGGTCAACCCATATAAGTGTGGGGCAGTTCATTTTTGTAGGTCAAATGTCATGACAGAATAGATTACTAATGGTAAGACCCTTCGCAATGTGAAGGATCAGAGGGATCCTGGAGTCCGAGTCCATAGGACACTCAAAGCTGCTGCGCAGGTTGAATCTGTGGTTAAGAAAGCATACGGTGTAGTGGCCTTCATCAATCGTGGGATTGAGTTTAAGAGCATGTTGCAGCTATATAGGACCCTGGTCAGACCCCACCTGGAGTACTGTGCTCATTTCTGTTCAGCTAACTGTTGGAATGATGTGGAAACCATTGAAAGGGTGCAGAGGAAATTTGCAAGGATGTTGTCCGGATTGGCAGCATGCCTTATGAGAATAGGTTGAGTGAATTCGGCCTTTTTTCTTTGATGCGACGGAGGATGAGAGGAGACCTGATAGAGGTGTGTAAGATGATGTGAGGCCTTGATCGTGTGGATCCCAGAGCTGAAATGGCTAGCATGAGAGGGCACAGTTTTACGGTTCTTGGATGTAGGTACTGAGGAGATGTCAGGGGTAGCTTTTTACGCATGATGACTGCATGGAATGGGCTGCTGGCAGCGGCGATGGAGGCAGAAACGATGGGGTCTTTTAAGAGACTCCTGGACAGATACATGGAGCTCAGAAAAGTAGAGGATTATGGGTTACCCTAGGTACTTTCTCGGGTAAGGATATGTTCGGCACAGCTTTGTAGGCCGAAGGGTCTGCATTATGATAGAGGTTTTCTATGTTTCTGTGTTTCTAATATACCCCACTCAGAAGCAAAAATTATAACTGTTTCACCTACCGGTTCTCCGCTCTGACGTGCTTCTACAGAGGTTGTTTTAATACCTAATTGATTTAAAAATATACAACACCTTAAATAATAGCGATAATGCTAGAAAATTTGAAGTTGCGTAAGTATCGGCGCACATCGTGGCCATGAAATGTGTTGTGCATGACCCTTCATGAATGTGGTGGATCTAGATTTTGATTGAAAGAGTAGAGTGGCGATAGCAGAACATCAGTCATGTTATATCTCAAAAGAACGAAACTAATACAGTAAGAGTATTATTACTAGTGTAAAATCGCCGCAGGAAGTCACAGCTTGAAAAACCCTGGTGACGGAGAAAAGTAGGTACAAGGGATGATTGGGTAACTTGAACGGGAATGTAAAATTGTCCTGTTATTTATAATTATTATTATCAAATATAAATCCGATAATGCCTTCGAAATATTGATTCTCTCATTATCATTTCTCTTTTCAATCTGTAGAGGTAATAAGTGGAAATGCTTGTCAAACCATTCATGTTCTTACCACGTTTTGCCTTATCTCCGCTTCTTATCAAAATTATCATCAGAATTACAATTGTCAGTCCGCCCAATGCAGATCTAAGAATCAGGAGATTTATTCCTGTCTTCTAGATCATGTAAAAAAAGATGAAACTGTGAAACATATATAAATATATAAAAAGGGTGTGACAGGAACGTAGAGCGTTTTAATCGGTAAGTCAGGCTTCAACATATTGCAAGAGACGCAGTATGACATGGGTTTTAATGTGATGATGGGACATCTGGAGCGAACAGATCATCTTACATAGTGGTTCTTTACAGTTCAACATACACGAAATACTAGAGGAAGTCAGCAGGTCAGTCAACATCTGTGGAGAAAAGTTGTTGAAGTTTCAGGGCAAGACTCCAGCATTTTCTGTGTGTTGCTTGGTGATCTATCATGTACAGATAATCTCTTGTTTGTGTTTTGGCTCTTTACAATTAGTATTTTTAACCTAAATTAAGATCTTTTTTTTTCTTTTTCCGTTGCCTTTGCAGAAATTTTGATAGCAAATTCGAAATTACTTCGTTTGTTTCCGAATTGTCACTGGAAAACTCTCTCAGCAGATCCCATTATCAGACAAGAACAAACTGATATTTTACTTTCACACCCATCACAAGATGCATTAATAGAATATTAAAAAGCATAATCCGAACCATATATGAGAAGCGACTAGATACTTGGTAAAAACAGGGGAGACAAAGGAGCAGGTTCAGATTAAGTAATAAAACAAAGACACTTGCAGACAGAATTCCAGTTTTAAGTGCAGAGGTAGCCAAAGGTGTAGAACTGCGCAAATAAAGAAAAGAGCAGAGTATGGAAAAATGGATGTACTTGGAAGTCTTAGATCTGTTTCTCTTTCCCTGACGCTCGATTATCAACTGTTAATCTTCATTTTTCCTCTCCTTTTAGCGGACATCGTATTCTTTGTAAAAAAAAAAAATGCTGCTGTTGTCCAGAAATTCCTGTGCTACCCAACCAAATATTCATCTCCATGGTCTTGTGTTACATGTCATATCTTTGAAAACACAGCGAGAAGATCGAGTCTAAGACCAAAATGACATGCTGCAGGCTCCCGCCACCCTTCTTTCAGCGGCAACTGTCGAAGCAATTGTCCGTCAAGCACAGCACGTTACCTTTAGCTGCCAGTGTTCCCATTTCCCTCTAATGTCAATTATTTTCTCAAACGACTGATAAAAAAGCATTAATATCAGTAACGCAAAGATTCTGCAAATTCTGGAAATCCAGAGCAACACACACAAGGTGAACTCAGCAGATCAGGCCACATCTATGAAAGTGAATAAACGGTCAACGTTTCGGTCGGAGTCCCTACATTAGGACTGGAAAGGAGGTGGGAAAATTCCAGAATAAAAAGGAGTGGTATGGAGAACGAATTAGAAGGTGATAGATGAAGCCAGGTTGAGGGGTTATGGGAGGAGGGCAGAAGAGGGGAGTGTTCGGTTGGGCGGTCGGATGAAGTAAGAGGTTGAAAATGCAAAGAGCTGGAGAATAAGGAATCTAATAGGAGAGGAGAGTAGACTACGCGAGAAAGGGAAGGAAGTGGGGCGGAAGTGGAAATTGTATGCAGGAGAGCAGTGGAGATAAGAGGGCAGAGGAGATAAGAGGACAGAGGTGGGATCAGAAGAAGGACGTGGGAGGGAAAAATACTTGAAGGAGAAGTCGATATTGATGTCGTCAGGTTGGAGGCTACCTAGACTGAATTCGAGGTGTTGCTCGCCCACCCTGAGAGTAGCCTCATGAAGGCGTAAGATGAGGACATGAATCGACATGTCGGAACGTGAATGGGTTGGAATAAAAATAATTGGCCACTCGCAAATTCCGCATTTTGGGATGACTGGAGGTGCTTAAAAAAGTTGTCCCCAGTTTACCTCGAGTCTCAACAATGTCGAGGAGGCCGCATTGGTAGCTCTGGCTACAGTAGACTACCCTAGTGATTCGCAGGTGAAATGTTGCCTCACTGTTCGTGGCCCTGAATGAAGGTGATAAAGCTATAATTATTAAGTTGTCTTCATTCCATCTAGATTCACTTTTTTTGATTCGAAACAAACTGATGTCTTCACCCATCTTAGTACAGGTTTGACAACACTTCAAAGTCATTTGCATAGCAATGTCATTCTAGAACCTAGCTGGGTTGTGAAATCAATTGCACAAATAATATCTTTTATTCATAGAAAGGCCACTTCTTTACTTCACTGTACTATCTGACGTCTATATCCGACCACATTTCATTATTTTCTGCCTTAAATGAAAATAAACCACAATCATTCTCCAAATAGTTTCTCATGATGTAACCGTTCACGCTCAGAAGGCTGTCAGCAATCGATATGCTTAAAGATTAAAACTTAAAACTCTGTTTTATTTAACATTGTAATGAAGTTTCTAATTATTCTCTTTCCAGAAGGCACACGCCGTAGAATCGAAACACGGATATCGCAGAAAACCATTAGAAAAATTCAATTGCGAGGAAGAGGCTTTGAAGTCACTTTATAATATAAAAAAAAATCCATTTCTGTAACCTAAACCTGGAGCTTTAAAAGAAGCCAACAGCCCGCAAATCGATTTCTGAGACACATGTAAATTTTAACCACCAAGGGTTTCCGTGATATCATCAGCGGGTCCGTTAGTGCATTTCTATTCCCTGCTATTTGTAATTTCCTGTTAACCTGCACGAGGAGTTGGCTGTAGATCTTCAGCTGAAAGAAAATATTGAATCAAGGAGTGCATCACGGCAGAGGGCTGTCCCAAACGCTTCATCCAATCAGAACGAAAATATTTACGTAGCCGTTCTTACCTACTTCCAGCACGGTAGCACTTCCTCTAACAGCTTGTTCTGTATACCTACTGTCCTCTGTCCATTAGAAAAGCTTGCTGTGGCCTGCTCCCCTTTAAGTTTTTTCTCTCTCAGTTCACAACTATGTCTTCCATATTTGGATCCCCTGCATTGAGGAAACGGCTATGAACATCGTGTATATTAATGTCCGTAACAATTGTTTATTTTTTCTAATTGATAAGGTAGCCTGTGGTCCAGAGTAAACAATCTATATCTATCCAATCTCTCCGTGCCACTAAAACATTCCATTCCAGGCAATGTCCCAGAGAATCTCTTTTGCAATCATTCTAACTCTACTATGTGCTAACTGTGGACCAGAAGAGCACACGACACTCCATGACTGGCCTAGCCATTGTCTACTGGTACAACGTGATGTCCCAGCTCTTGTCAATATTTTGCCAAAAGTGCAAGGTTGCTAAATGCCTTCTTATCTGGATCCTGATGTGTCGTTGTTACGTGCACCGTAACAACGTGCACCTTTGTGCATCAACGCTTCGAATATCCCTCCACTATATCCTGTTAGTACTCATGGCAGAGCAAATCAGAAGAGTTTCTGAAATCCACAGTAGCAAACAGAAGATGGTGGAGGAACTCAGCAGGTCATGAGCCATCTCTTACAGGGGCTACCAACCTCTGTTAATGGTGGGGGTCCGTGACATAAAAAGGTTGAAAACCTCTGATATATATAGAGAGGTATAAACAATCACCGTTTCTGGTCGATACCCTTCATCAGTCTTCGAAGAGGATATGCCCTTGATTAGCCTGGTTTCATTTCTTAAGGTGAGGGAAGCAACGTTCCCTCTACGTATCTTTTAACAGCAGCACGGACGAACAATTTCTCCTAGCAGGAAATTTTGCCAGGGCTTGTAAAAGGATTATATACGGACTGGAGGATTACTAACAATGATCTACCAAGTATCATTCTGAGCTGACTGTTACAATTTCTAATAGCGTTGCAACTTGAAACACTGACGATGTAATACGTTGAAGCTCTAAAAAGTTACACGATAATGGTTATGGCACTTTCATTATTTGGAAAACATATAGATTATATACACCAAGAATAAATTCCAGGGTATTTCATAATTATATTTACATAGGTTTCAAAATTATATTAGCAAAGTATGCGGGAGTGCTTCAGCTACCACGCGGGGGCGCACCCACGAAAATTAGAGGGGACAGTAATATCAAGTATATACAGAGTACATAGATGGGAGGTTGGTTTCCTGATGAACTGAGCTGTGTCCATAACAATCTTCATTTTTGCTGTCTTAGGCAACCTCCCACTGTCAACATTTTGGGTATTAATAATAAGATATGACATTCGGCACTTTTACTTAATGTAGAAATACAAACGGTATTTATGAGTAGAAAGGTCGAAAGGATTTGAGATGCAAAGTGACCTGAGAGAACGAAGCCAATGAATGATTCGCGATGGGAAATCTACCCCAGCCACCCATCATTCAGACAATTCTCCAAGCAGCAAGTGGGCAGAAGGGGTCACAGGTAAACCAGAAAACGAGGATGCAGATCAAGATAATCAGCCATAAGACTGTAACACCATAAGATATAGGAGCAGATTCTGGACATTTTGACGATGGGGTCTGCTCCACCATTTCTTGCTGAGACCGTAAGACCATAGGGCCATAAGATACAGGAGCAGAAGTAGACTATTCGACTCATCGAGTCTCCTCCTGCTTACAATCGTGGGCTGATGCAATTCTTCTAGTCACCCGCACTCCCCTGCCTTCTCTCCATACCCTTTCATGCCCCGGCTAATCATTAACTTCTCTGTCTCTGCCTTAGGTACACCTGATCACTAAGACTCCACAACTACTCGTGATAACAAATTGCACAGATATACCACCCTCTGACTGAAGTAATTTCCCCGCATCTCAGTTCTAAATGGATGTCCTTCAATACTGAAGTCGTGCCCTCTTGTACTAGATTCCCCTAGCATGATAAATAACATTGCCGTATTTGATCTGTTCAAGCCTTTTAACATTCGGAATGTTTCTGTGAGATCCCTCCTCATTCTCCTGAACACCAGGGAATACAGCTGAAGGCCTATCAGATGTTCCTCATGCGGTTAACCTTTCATTCCTGGAATCATTCCCTGTGAATCTTCCATGCACTATCTCCAATGCCAGTCTATCCTTTCAAAAATATGGAGTCCTAAATTGCACACAGTAGTCCGTCTGGTCTCACGAGTGCCTGATAGAGCCGCAACATCACATCCCAGCTCTTATATTCTATACCTCCAGAACTGAATGCCAACATTGCGTGGACCTTCTTCACAACCGAGTCAACGCGGCGGTTAATCTTTAGAGTATCTTGTGCAAGGACTCCCAAGTCCCTTTGCATGACTGCATTTTGAATTATTTCACCATCTATATGTTGTTCTGTCTTTTTAATTCTTTCCCAAAAGTGCATGACCATGCACTTTCCAACATGGTATTTCATTTGCCCCTTCATTGTCCATTCCCCTAAACTATTTAGACTCTCAGCAGGCTCTCTGTTTCCTCAGCACTACCCACTCCTCCACCTATCTTTGCATCATCGGCAAATTTAGCCACAAATCTATTAATGTCGTAGTCCAAATCATTGGCATGCGGCATAATAAGCAGCTGTACCAACATGAACCCCTGTGGAGCTCCACTACAAACAGGCATCCGGTCAGAATAGGATCCCTTAATTCCCATTCTCTGTTTTATGCTGACGAGCTAATGCTCCATCCATGCTAATAACTTCCGGTAATTCCATGGGCTCTTATCTTGCTAAGCAGCGTCACGTGCGGTACCTTATCAAAGGCCTCTTGAAAATCAAAGTACACCACATCTACTGCATCTACGCTTCTTCAAAGAATTGCAGCTGGCTTGTCAGGCAGGGTTTTCCTTTCAGGAATCTATGCTGGCTTTGGCCTATCTTGTCATGTGCCTCCAGATACTCCGTAATCTCATTCCTAACAATCCATTCCTACAAATTCCCAACCACTGATGTCAGGGTAACAGGTCTATAGTTTCCTTTCCGCTGTCTCCCACACTTTTTAAATACCGGAGTAACATTTACAATTTACCGGTCATCCAGTACAATGCCAGAATCTATCGATTCTTGAAAGATCATTGCTTCTGTCAAGTCCAAAAGATTTATCCACTTTCAGCCCTTTAAACTTCCCGAGCACCTCCTCAGTCGTAATTTGCACTGCATAGATTTCACTTCCATGATACTCTTGAATGTCCGGTATTCTGCAGCCGTCTTCCACTATGATGACTGATGAAAAATACGCATGCAGTTCCTCTACCATCTCTGCATCTCCCATCATATTATCTCCAGCGTTATTTTGCATTGGTCCCATATCCACGTTGACTCTCGTTTACCCTTTAAATACTTAAAAAATACTTTTAGTATTTTCTTTGATATTAGTCACTAGCTTCCTTTAATAATTCATCTCTTCATTCCTAATGACCTTTTTAATTTCCTTCTGCAAGTTTTGAAAAGCTTTCCAATCCACTATGTTGCTGCTCTGCTCTCCTTCCTGCAAGTGTCACTTTCCCTTCAACATCGACCAATTCCCCTCTCATGCCATTGTAATTTCCCTTCTTACACTGAAATACTCACACATTGGATTCTATTTTTTCCCTCTCAGATTTCAATGTGAACTCGATCATGTTTTGATCTCTGCTTCCTAAGGGTTCCTAGGACGTGAGGTAACAATGACAGCCATCGTTCAGTCAAGGTTCAGCGATGAACACAACGTCATATTTGCCGATCTGTAGCTGAATTTCAAGATCGTCCATTTCATTCCTTATGTTGGGTGCATTCAAATATAACACTTTCTGTCCAGTATTTGTTGTTTTCTGATTTAGCTACACCATGCCTGTATTGCCCAGTAACTGATTCCAATGGCTGCGATTAAGACTCATCTCCTCCCTGTTTTTTTTTCTCTCTATAAACTATTCTGCACTCTATCTTTCATTTATTTCTGTTCTCCCCTTCCTCGACCCTCGATCCCTCGAACACTCCGGTACCCAACCCCCCGTCAAATTAGTTTAAGCGCTCCCTAACAGACGTATTAAATGTGCCTGCTAGGATATTGGACCCTCTTGGGTTCAGGTGCATCTGTCTTTTTTTTGCAGGTCGTAACTCCCCGAGAAGAAGCCCCAAATGATCCAGGAATCTGAAGCCCTGCCCCCTACAGCAGTCTCTCAGCCATACATCAATACGCCTCATCATGCTATTTTTGTACTCGCCGGCGGTGGCACAGGCAGCGATAATGAGTTTAGTACCCTAGAAGTCCTGCTTTTCAGCTTCCAACCTAACTCCCTGAATTCTCTCTTCAGGACCATCTCCCTTTTTCTACCTTTGTCATTCGTACCAACGTACCAACCTAACCCTCTCCCTTCAGAATACTCTGCACCCGATCAGAGACACCCCGTAACCTGGATCCTGGGAAGCAACGCACCATGCAGGTACCACTATCAGTCTGACAGAACCTCCTGTCTGTTCCCCTCACTATGGAATACCCTTTGATTATTGCATTCCTCATCTTCCTCTTTCCCTTCGGTACCACGGAACCAGGCACAGTGCTACAGACCCAATCGCCGCGGTCGCCCTCGGTCAAGACATCCCCCTCAACCGCTTCCAAAACGAGATAACGATTGCTGAGGGGGCTGGCCACAGGGGTGCTCTACTATCTGAGCTCTTCCTCTCGCTTCGCTGACCGTCACACAGTTACCTAACTCATGCAGTGTCGGGTGAGTAACACCTTGTAGCTCCTCTGCATCTCCTGTTTACTCTCCCACTAAGCTGTAGGTAATCGAGCCGCAGCTTTAGATTCCTAACACGGTCTGTCAGGAGCTAGATCTCGGTGCACATGGCGTAGATGTGGCCTTCTGGGAGAATGGAAGATTCCCAGGATTCCCACATCTGACACTCAGAGCAAAATACTATCCCTACCAACATGGGCTCAATTCCTTAAAAACTGCAGCGAAAAACCAGAAACGAAGTCCACCTACCCACTGACCTCGCCGAAGCCTCAATGAGCCAAAGCCTGTCGCTTCTACTCTCACCACTGGCCTCCTCCCGACAATGGCCGCTCCGCTTAACCAGTCTGTACTTTTATTAAGTTCGTCGAGCTCAGTTGCCACCGCTGATAGGCCCCGCACAATGGACTAACGCTCGCGAAGTTTTCCTTTAAAATGAGATATCAGTACCGTCTGTAAGCAGGAATTTGTAACCGAAGGATTGAAAAGTGGCGAGTGGGCTTTCATTTAAAAAGGCCTGCAAGTAGAGGTGGCAAGCCAAATATTGGTGCTGGGAAAGATACTGGAATGAAGGACAGAATCTATCAGAATTGGGAAAGGCGAGTAATATAAAAGTGACCGTAAGCATGGATTTCTCAAGGAGAATCGTCTCTCACAATCTTGATTCAGTTGTTTTGAAGAGGCTATGCAGAAAATTGCTGAGGGCAGGAAAGTAAACTATATCTTATTTGAATTTTGCACGATCCTGTAAAACAGTATAGTATAGAATGCTGGTAACACGGGAGCCTGACTGAGCCAGACAACTGAGCACAAGAACACAAAATTGGTTTCACAGAGGAATCAGACGGTGATAGTGGAGATTTGAGACGGAGAGTAAAGGTTTGCAACGAGTGATGGACTGAAGAGATAAGTTCTGGTTCCGGTATTGTTTGAAACCTCTAAAATATTTAGTTCATAGTATTTTTAAGTTGTTAATATATTTCAGCATGCAGTGGAATTAGTGATATATCAGACAGAGAAAATTAACTAAGACAAGGAACTGTAAAAGTGGGCCTATTAATTGCAGATAGAGTTTAACTGGGACATTTGAAAAGTGTCGCATTTTGGTTAGTTTAAGTGGGTAAGGAATTGTGCAATGGATTGTCATGGGTGTTGAAGTAGAACACGGTGACTGAGAGATACAGGCACGCTGATCTGTAAAATTGTCGACGGTAAAGAAGTTGTTTGTCACAATTAACTCAGTTCGGATTCCCAATCAGGTTTATTATCACCGACATGTGTCGTGATGTTTGTGAACTTAGCAGTGACAGTTCAATTCAATTCATAATGCAGATAACGAAAAATAAATAAATAAATAAATTAATTAATTAATCTATTAGAGTATATGTTTTCTAGATAGATTTAAAAACGTGCAAAAAACATGTATTTAAAAAGTGGTAGTATTCACGGGTTCAATGTCCATTTAAGAATCCGATCGTAGAGGGCAAGAACTTGTTCCTGAATTTCTGAGCGTGTGCCTTCAGGCTTCTATACCTCCTACTTGATAGTAACAGTGAGAAAAGAGCATGCCGTGGGTGTTGCAGTTCTTTACTAATGGACACTGCCTTTCTGAGACACCGCTCCTTGAAGATGTGCTGAGTACTTTGTAGAATTATACCCAAGATGGAGCCTAACTAAATTTACGACACTCTGCAGCTACTTTCGGTCCCGCGCAGTATCCCACCACTCCCCACCCCCCACTCATACCAGACAGCGGCGCAGTATGTCAGAATGCACCCCACAGTACACTTACAAACTTTTTTGTGTGTATTTGTTGACATACCACATCTCTTCAAACACGTAATGAAGTACAGTCGATGCCTTGCCTGATTTACCGTTGCATCGATATATTGGGTCTAGGTTAGATTCTCAGAGACCTTGATACCCAGGATCATGAAACTGAACATTCTCTGCGCCTCTAATCCCTCTGTGAGGATTTGTGTTTATTCATAGAAACATAGAAAATAGGTGCCGGAGTAGGCCATTCGGCCCTTCGAGCCTGCACCGCCATTCAGTATGATCATGGCTGATCATCCAACTCGGAAACCTGTACCTGCTTTCTCTCCATACCCCCGATCCCTTTATCCACAAGGACAATATCTAACTTACTCTTGAATATAGCCAATGAACCGGCCTCAACCGTTTCCTTTGGCAGAGAATTCCACAGATTGACCACTCTCTGTGTGAAGAAATTTTTCCTCATCTCGTTCCTAAAAGGCTTCCCCTTTATCCTTAAACTGTGACCCTTCGTTCTGGACTTCCCTAACATCGGAAACAATCTTCCTGCATCTAGCCTGTCCAATCCCTTCAGAATTTTATACGTTTCAATAAGATCGCCCCTCAATCTCCGAAATTCCAGCGATTATAAGCCTAGTCGATCCAGTCTTTGTTCATATGAAAGTCCTGCCATCCCAGCAATCAATCTGGTGAAACTTCTTTGTACTCCCTCTCTGGCAAGAATGTCTTTCCTCAGATTAGGGGACCAAAACTGCACACAATACTCTAGGTGCGGTCTCACCAGGGCCTTGCACAACTGCAGTAGAACCTCGCTGCTCATGTACTCAAATCCTTTTGCTATGAATGCCAACATACCATTTGCCTTTTTCACTGCCTGCTGTACCTGCATGCCCACCTTCAATGACTGGTGTACAATGGCACCCAGGTCTCGTTGCACCTCCCCTTTTTCTAATCGGCCACCGTTCAGATAATAATCTGTTTTTCTGTTCTTGCAACCAAAGTGGTTAACTTTACATTTATCCACATTAAATTGCATCTGCCATGAAGTTGTCCACTCACCTAACCTATCCAAGTCACCCTGCATCCTCATAGCATCCTCCTCACAGCTAACCCCACCGCCCAGCTTCGTGTCATCCGCAAACCTGGACATGCTGCACTTAATTCCCTCGTCTAAATCATTAATATATATTGTAAACAACTGGGGTCCCAGCACTGAGCCTTGCAGTACCCCGCTAGTCACTGCCTGCCATTCTGAAAAGAATCCGTTTACTCCCACTCTTTGCTTCCTGTCTTCCAACCAATTCTCGATCCACATCAATACCATACCCCCAATACGACGTGCTTTAAGTTTGCACACAAATCTCCTGTGTGGGAACTTGTCAAAAGCCTTTTGAAAATCTAAATATACCACATCCACTGTCTCTCCGCTATCCACTGTACTAGTAACAGCTTCAAAAAATTCTATAAGATTCGTCAAACATGATTTTCCTTTCACAAATCCATGCTGACTTTGTCCGATGATTTCACCTCTTTGCAAATGTGTTGTTATCACATCTTTGATAACCGACTCTAACATTTTCCCCACCACCGACGTCAGACTAACCTGTCTATAATTCCCCGGTTTTTCTCTCCCTCTTTTTTAAAAAAGTGGGTTACATTAGCCACCCTCCATTCCTCAGGAACTAATCCAGAATCTAAGGGGTTTTGAAAAATTATCGCTAATGCATCCACTATTTCTTGGGCTACTTCATTAAGCACTCTGGGATGCAGACCATCTCGCCCTGGGGATTTATCTGCCTTTAATCTCTTCAATTTACCTAACACTACTTTCCTACTAACATGTATTGCCCTCAGTTCCTCCATCTCACTAGACCCCCGGTCCCTTACTATTTCCGGAAGATTATTTATGTCCTTCTTAGTGAAGACAGAACCAAAGTAGTTATTCAATTGGTCTGCCATGTCTTTGTTCCCTATGATCAATTCACCAGTTTCTGAATGTAAAGGACCTACATTTGTCTTGACCAATGTTTTTCTTTTCACGTATCTATAAAAGTGTTTACAGTCAGTTTTTATGTTCCCTGCCAGCTTTCTCTCATAATATTTTTTCCCTTTCCTAATTAAGCCCTTTGTCCTCCTCTGCTGGTCTCTGAATTTCTCCCAGTCCTCGGGTGCGCCGCTTTCTTTTTGCTGATTTATATGTTTCTTCTTTGGACTTGATACTATCCCTAATTTTCCTTGTCAGCCAAGGATGCACTACCTTCCCTGGTTTATTCTTTTGCCAATTTGGGATGAACAATTGTTGTAGTTCATCCATGCAATCTTTAATTGCTTGCCATTGCATATCCACCGTCAAGCCTTTGAGTATCATTTGCCAGTCTATCTTAGCTAATTCACGTCTCATACCTTCAAAGTTACCCTTCTTTAAGTTCAGAACCTTTGTTTCTGAATTAACTAAGTCACTCTACATTTTAATGAAGAATTCCACCATATTATGGTCACTGTTACCCAAGGGGCCTCGAACGACAAGATTACTAACTCAACATTCATCAACATTCACTGATAGAGCTTTCCTCGGAATGTAAATCATTGCTGATTTGTTGTTCCGTATTTAATGTGTTGAATGTGGCAAATGGTACCCTTCATGAACCAACTAGGTACGCAAATGCGAGGCTGATATTAATCTCATTTACTCTACGTTTCTATTATTTCATAAACCTGTCGGTCTGCAGCAAAATGGTTGACAGTGACCTGGCACTGCTATACGAAAGCTGATGCCCTGCAGAGAGGCAAGCCAGGAGCTGAACGAACTCCGCTTCTCCCTGCAGAGATTTCACTCAAAGTTGACCCCAAAATTCATGATTTTGCAAATGTGGACTGCCTCCGCTAAAACTATGGTCTGTATCTAACTTAGGAAAGTCTATTGTCAGATTGCTTTATCAATGTGTCACAACATTTAGCATTTCATTCTGCCTACAATGGTCATCCTGAGCTCACTGTTGCCTGCAGCGCACTGCCATGGACCATATACGGATTACAGCTGTTTACGTACTTGATGTTGTAAGGCAAATTTTTTTGTAAAAATCCACAGGTCCCGAGATGGAGTCCCATCCAACCTTTTTTTGGGAGACTTGTGCAAAATTTTAGGTGCCGTGATAAAGCCAATTAAAAAGTCCTAACCCATGGGTGAGGTGCCGGAGGACTGGAAATTACTAATATTTTGTAGTTGTTCAAGAAAGGCTCTACGAATACGTAGAAATCCTTTAGGCTGGTAAGCCTGACGCTTGTAAAGGGTAACTTACTGGAAATAAACATGACTACACAGATGGTTTGGTGACAGATGAGGAAAGCTCGCCTGTTTGGAATGAACATAGCAGATTTACCGGGTGCTAGAAGTGACTTAATTTCTTCTTCAAACTGGCCATTTTTGTCCCTACCTCTGCCATTGTAGGTCAATTTTGTATTAACGGAAAATGAAGCAATCAACCTGAATATCTATGCTGGTTTCAAAGGGATCGGCATTGTGGAGAGGTACACGGATCAAGCTGTGTTTCTCTCTGTGGAGGTTTTACGCAGACGTCCCGTTATTGACATTAGTGAAGTGGCTTTGTTTGCCTTTGCCGATGTTTATAAATTACTTTAAAAAAAATGTAGCTGCGCGCTACAGCAACTGTAGGATCGAAATCGGCGAAATACGTCGAGATCTGGCAGTAGAAAATCAGGCTTAAGAACGGGCGGATATCATTTAACCTCAACAGCGCCTCGCTTTAGACTAGATGGCTTTCGATTTTCTCTTCAACCGAATTTGTCTACAGCTCCCTATCTCACATTATCTAACCCGAATCAAATTCTTCGTCTAAAAATGAGGTGGTTCCGTTCATTTGCTGTTTAAAGCCTTTGAGTGTTTAAAGTTGTTAGACAGCAAATGTCACGCCATTTAAAAAAAAGATGTAGGGAAAAGACGGGTAAATATAGGCTAGTTAGCTCAACATCTGTAGTCGGGAAATGCTTGAAGCTGTCACTAAGGGAAAAAACAGCGAAACATTTAAAGAACAGTGGTTCCATTAGAACAGGGGTGGGCAAACTTCTTGACTTGTGGGCCACAAAGGGTTCTAAAATTTGACAAGGGGGCCGGACCAGGAGCAGATGGACGGAGTGTTTTAGTAATACACCTCATAAGAGAAAATGAAATATCATGGGATATGTAGAAAACATGTGCTTTAATTTCAATTGAAAATGAACAAATGCATTACATCAAAATAACTGTCTTTGAAGTCCCATGGTATTTAGCTATTTATTGAAATGACTTTTAAAACACTGAAAATTAAATGAATAAAATACAGCTTTTTTAATAGTAACAGTTATTATTTTAAAGCACTGAAAATTCTGTTATCCTTCAAGATATTATCATCATCACTCTCCTCCTGACTGTCTTTATTTCAAAAACGGTAGGAGATGCAGGTCTACTTGTCCTGCTCCTTCTTATTCAATTGTCCCCTGTGCCAAAACTCAACAACGACCAGCACAAGGACAGAACAGTGACGGCGCGCCAGTATGCGGAGCGCGTTATTTGATCTGGAGCGCATTTTTTATTTTGAGAACGTACGTGCACCTGCGCACTACTCATGTCCATCACTTAACAGAAATGACATATAACATGTAAGGCTTATTGAAAAAAATATTTTCAAATGCATTTTTTACATAACACAACGAAGAAACTTATTTTTAATTTCAGTGGGAACAGTGTTGTTGGCCTCCCTTTTTAGCCAGCGCATCAAAGTCTGGATTTAGTTTTGTTGTGACGATTCTCAGGATGGATCTGAGGTGTTGGTCAGTTAACATGGATCTGTGGCTGGCTTTGTTGATGTTCATGACGCTGAACGCCTGTTCACACAAATAGGTCAAGCCGAACAACGCCAGCATCTTCTGTGCCGTCCTCCGGAGTTTTGGAAACACCTCTTTACCAAGTGAAGCATAAAAGTCATTCAGTTTAAGAGAGTTGAACTTCTCTTTTAAGACGGGGTCAGACTGAAGGTCAATCAGTTCCAGCTGTAACTCCTCTGGTGCTGTTTCAGGATCTTGTGACAGGGGACAGGCCACCAAATGAAGTGACTTGTCAATTTTTTCAAAATCAGAAAAGCGACGGCAGAATTCTCTGTGCAGCGCATCCAGTGACTGGCTATATTTTTTCTCATTTGCGCCGGCCTCTTCCAGCGTGGCTAGTGTGGGAAAATGAGTGAATAACTTATTCAAAATGTGGAATAATACGCTGCACCTCAACAAAGGTCAATGTATATAGAGTGCGTCATCTATTGGGAAAACGCCAGAATTGCGGGGAAAAAACGTTAACAAGGTTTATTAATATAATTTCATCAAGTTCTGCGGGCCGGATTAAAAAGCTTAACGGGCCGCATATGGCCCCCGGGTCGTAGTTTGCCCATGCCTGCATTAGACAGACGCGGCATAGATTCAGAAAGGGCGGGTCCTGATTGACATGCTCACTGGAGTTTTTTGAGAACATAATGAGTGCTGTGGATGGAGGGGAACAGGTGGATGCCGTATGCTTGGATTTCTAGAAAGCGTTCGATAAGGTGCCGCACAAGTGACTTATCAAATAGATATGGAGGCATGAAGTCGGATGAAGTGTATTGGCATGTTTAGTGGAATGGTCATCCAATAGAAGGCAGAGTGTTGGTATAAATTGGCGTTTTTCCGGTTGGCATTCAGTGGTGAGTGGCGTGCTGCAGGGGTTCGGTGCTGGGTCCGCAGCTGTTTACCATTTCCATTGATGATTTGGAAGAGGGGACTGAGTGTAGCGTAGCAACATTTTCTGATGACACTAGTCTGAATGGAAAAGCAAAGTGTATATAAGACGTGGACCGTACGCAGAGGGCTATCGATAGATTAAGTGAGTGGGCTAAGGTCTGGTAGATGGAATATAATGTTGTCAAGTGCCCGATCACCCACTTTGGAAGGAATAATAGAAGAGCAGCTTATTATTTAAATGGTGAAAGATTGCAGCATGCTGTTGTGCAGAGGGACTTGGGAGTGCTTATGCATGAATCACAAATATTTGGCTTGCAGTTGCAACAGGTTATTAAGAAGGCATATGGAACCTTGATTTTCATTTCTGGAGGGATTGAATTCAAGAGATGGGAGGTCATGCTGCAACTGTACAGGGTTCTAGAGACTGCACCTGGAGTACTGTGTGCAGTTCTGGTCACCATACTTGAGGAAGGATATATTGGCTTTGGATGCAGTGTAGAGGAGGTTCACCAAATTGATTCTAGAGATGAAGTGGAGAGATTGAGTCGCCTGGGACGGTACTCTCTGGAATTCAGAAGACTGAGAGCGGATTTTATGGAAACATAATTCTTTTTTGAAAGGGGTAGATAAGATAGAAGTAGGAAAGTTGTTTCCATTGGTAGGTGAAACAGCAACTAGGGGACATTGCCTCAAGATTCAGGGGAGAAGATTTATGATGGAGAAGAGGAGAAACTGTTTTAACAAAGAGTGGTGATTCTGTGGAATTCTCTGGCAGGGAAACAGTTGAGGCTTCTTCCCTAAATAAATTTAAGATACAACTAGATAGATTTTTACATAGTAGGAGAATTAACGGTAATGGGGAAAAGGCAGGTAGATGGAGCTGAGATTACGTACAGATCAACCATGATGTTATTTAATGGCGGGTCAGGCTCAATTGACCGGATGGCTTACTCCAGCTCATATTTCTTAAGTTTCTATGTTCTTATGGGCTGGCTGAGGAATACGTCAAGGCGGGAAGAGGGTGAGAATTTGTGTAGGAATATAGGCATGACAAATATATGGTTGGAAATATCAACGGGCCAAAAAATAAGTGGAGCTGAAGCCAATCTGCAGAATCACATCGAAATAATAAACAGAATAATCTGAAAAAAAATCAGAAATGATATTTTCCTGTTTAAAAAAAAAAGCTTGAAAGGAAATTAATGGCACAAATTTTCAACCAGCAATAACATTTCACAACATTCCGGCAATCTTGGCTTTTCTTCAAATGCAAAGAGATGAAAATTTTCCACTTACAGGAATAAAGGCACTTACTTAACAGAATAAGCTTAGAGCCACATCCATTTCCCAATACTTGCTCTTGACTTTTCACTTGACAGTAATACATGCCGACATCTGTGTATGTCACATTCAGGAGGGTGAATGTGCCGCTGCCTTTCTTTACGTTGAACTGATTTCTGCTGTCTGGTTGTATAGGTGCTTTCTGACCCTTCTTCATCCACGAAACTTCAGCAGTATCTTGTAGCATTGGAAATGTGCAGTACATGGATTCATATCCACCGATTGAGATTTTCAAGGTTGGAGGGAATTCTTCCACTTTGACCGAAGTTGTTTTTGTGGCTGACAAAGCATAAGTGAGAATTATGAATACAGTTACATTCACTGGAAAACGAATCAACAGACAAAATAGTCAGAATATTAGTATGCGAATTGGATGTTTACTGTGGCTAAATTTGTTGTGGGTAAATGATGTATAATATTATAAGATGTCTGTTTCATAGATTGGGCACAAAAATTTAAGGTACCTGGCCAAAACACGGCGAGCAGAGCCACGAACCAAATGGTTGCATCCACCGGCATTGCAAATGAGAGTGGTCTGTCTGAACGATAGAAATTCATAGGATGTAATAATCAAGTGCAAATTATATATGAAGTCACATGGTCAAGGCTACGTCGATGCCTCGGGTAGAGGATATTTTGTAGATATAGGAAATCCCGTGGAATACACACAACGAGCGAGCGGATCACTGCATCAATTGTGAAAAACAAACAGTCGATGTTTCGAGGAAGTTACTTCTTCATGACTGGAAAGGAAGGGGGCGGAAGTCACAATAAGGAGGTAGAAGAGTGAAAGGCGTATAAACTGGCAGCTGATAAGTGGGGGCAGGGGGACTTAAAGAGATGGTACTTGATAGGTGGATTTATATTCCATCTCGATAGCCTCCAACCTGCTGATCTGAACATAGAATTCTCAGACTTTCAGTAATTTCTCCCGTACAGCTTTAATCGTTTTCTATTTTCCATTTTTAGTCACTTTGTATCCCTTCTCTTCTCTTCACCTTGCTTTGCTGCTGCTCCTCGTTCACTTTCTACAATGGCCCAATGCCCTCTCCTATCAGATTCCTTCTAATTTAGTATTTTACCACTTGAAGTTAATAACTCATCGGGGTGATTGATAAGTTCGTGGTCTAAGGAAGGAGGAGATGAGTTATTAACTTCAACCTTTCTGCGTGATCACTGGAACAGTTGACTTGCATGTGCATGTAACGAGAGCTGTATAATTCATCACCTTCTACCTTAGTCTACGAACTTATCAATCACCCATCTGTGGACACTTTCTGAAGGTTCAAGATCCGAATGGTCCATGACAGCTGGACTAAGTGTATAAATTTAAGAGGGGACTATGCTGAAATATAAATGTGCTAGGTTTTCTAAAATTCACTCCTTCTACCTCAGGACACGAACTTATCAATCACCCCTCATACAGCACAGGAAAATGTCTTTCGACCAATGATGTCTGCAACGATTACAATGCAAATTAAACTCTATCGGATCGGACGTAGTCTACATCGCTCATTTTTGCCTGTTCGTGGGCATATTTGAATGTCTTTTAACCGTTGTGATCAAATCAACACTCTCTTGTCGCACTGTCGAGTCGACTATTATTCTCTGCGTAATGTACCTGCTTCGCAACCTCATTTAAATGTTCATCTCTTATTTCAAGGCGATGCCTTCTGTTAACTGCCGCTAAAATGAATGAGTGGTATCCGTAAAGAGAATGGCAAGGCCAACAGGATTGGAGAATCCTGTTTCACGAGGACATTGAGACACTGTTTTACAACATCTATAGGGAACGGATTCCAGCAAATCTCGACAGAAATATAAGATGTACTTCAGTAGTCCTGACGGGAATCATGAGAGCACAAAGTTAGCTTGATAGAACTTCTGAATAGAAAACAAAAGGAAACGAGGAGATAGCGACATAGAAATCGCGTTGACCGAGCTGTAAATTATTATTTCCCATCACTGTGGTGAAAATCATGGAAACTAAGGGATTAAAGGGAATTAACATTATTTTTTAACAGATCCACATGAGAAAAATGGAGGCGTCGGGGAAACGGGGTGTTCACGGTGTAAGAAGTCAGACCGTTTTACGGACATTGTATTACCGTAGCACTGGAGAGTGGAAAATGTGCATTTACTTAAGAATATCTGCAAGTACAAGAGGAGAGCTAAAGGTGGCGAGCCCAACATCGGTGCATAGAAACATACAGGAGTGGATCGGAGAGAGAGAATCTATCACAATTTGAAAAGGGAAAGTTTGAAAATGTGCCGGTCAGCAGTGATTTGTCATTTGGGATCACACATTTGATTGAGTTGCTTTGATGAGGTGATGAAAAAAATTGAGCAGTGCAACAATTGGACTATAAATTCATTGACTTTTGCAAGGTCCCGAATTGCAGGCTTGCACAGAACACTCGATGACATGGGAGCCAGTGCGAGCCAGCCGCCTGCGCAGAAGAACACAAAATTGGTTTAGTAGAGGGAGTCAAACGGTGAAAGTGGAAAATTGGTATAAAGAATGACCGCCTGCAACTAGTGTTGTACTGAACAGGTAGGCTCCATTTCCAGTATTGTTTGTCATCTCCGAAATATTCGGATTAACTTCGTTAATATCTTCGGAATGCAACGAAATTGGTGGAATATTAGACAATGAAAGATACCTACAAAGATAAACTGTGAAAGCAGGACAAGCAAATGCAGATAGAATATTACTCGGACATTTGCGTAGTGTTGTATTTTCTTTAGTTAAACCAGGGCATGAATTGCGCAGTAGATTGCCCAGGGCATTGAAGTAAAACAAAGCGACTGAGGGAACATGCAGATTGATCTTTGAACGTGACCATAGAGGTGGGCAGACTGGTAAAGAAGGTGTTTGTCACATTTATTCATAGTTGTAGCAATGATTACAGCTGTACAGGTCGTTGGTAAAGCATACTTAGAGTATTCTGTGCATTTCTGATCAGCCGGCGACAGAAAAGGCCCGACAAAGCTTTAAATAGTCCATAAAAGATGCACAAGTACATTTTCTGTTTTAACTGCAGGGAAAGTCTGGGGTTACTCTTCCCTAGAGCACAGGAGTTTGAGTGGTGACCTTATATATTTAGGGGCGTAAGCAGGGGTATGGTTACTGTCTTTTACCCAGAATAGCTGAATTGAAACAAGAATGCATCGACTCAAAATGAGAGAGAAAACATATAAGTGGTTCTAGGGCAAGGTTTCCAAAGCAGTGGGCTTGGTAACTGGAATAGAGTACGGGATGAATCTGTAGAAGTGGGTACGACTGCAATGTATTAGAAACATTTGGATTGGTACACAGATAGAAAAAGTTTACTGTGGTAAGTGACAAACTCATGAAAACTGGTCTAGCTGGGATAGGTTTCTCGGTCTACATGGGCCAATTGGGACGAAGTCCTGGTGCAGTGCCATTTGAAGCCATGGATGCATCTAGATGGTGCTGGAGTGCGTTCCTTGGAATGCCGGGGATAATAGGGTGTTGTGAGAATGCTATAGGGCTATTGTGTGATTTACGTAATTGGTGCTTGATAGTAGGCATGGAGGTAGTCACGCGAATCTGTTCTGTGCATGTATCACGTATTCCCGTAAGCTAGCAAAGTATTCTCCAGTTGTGTCGTCATGTTAATTCAAGTGAAGGAACATGGACTGGAACCAATTGTCCCATTCATATGAAATTAATTTATGCGAAAAAAATACGCACCTGACTTCTGGTGCTGAGAGCAATATTCTGCTGGTTAATAGAAGGGAATGATGATAATCAGAATCGAGGGTAAAACATAGTGCAAATATCGTAAGAGTTTAAAATGCACCTTACAAATATTGGCCAGATTGTATGTAAATCGTCAAATGCCTGTTAATTGAAATTTACTCACTGCTAAAGCTGTATTTAATCTGTTTGTAAGTACTGGTAATTAAGAAAAAACATCTCTTTAGCGTTTTAAGATTTTTAAATCTTTAACTTTTGTTTTCGTTTTGGAAGATTTGAGAAGTTTTCAAATTTACCACAAAAAAAATCAGATGGTTAAAACTTTTTCGGTTTGACAGTCCCGCATAACTTGAAGGCTATTACATTAATTTTTTCAAGAGATGTGTTGGACTATTCGAGAAACTCCATGAATTGTGCAATATCTGCCTATTTCCATGTGCATGACTTTATAACATAAAATGTTTCCCCAGCCACCAGGAGTGTTCTCATAGTTAAAAAGTACTTACAGGCATCTTGCAGAGATTGCAAATTCCACTGTATTTATACTGTAACGTGAAAGGTACTTGGTCGCGCAGGGAGAATCAAAGAGTGGGAAACAAAATCACTCCCTTAATTTGCAACCATTCATCGGGCGATCGATCAGAAATCTTAGATCTGTTTCGCTCTCTCCTGACGCTCCATGTTTCCTATACTTTTGCGGGCATCCTTTTTTTGATTTTGCTGCTGTTGTCCAGAAATCACTGTGCTATCTAACCTGATATTCATCCCCATGGTCTTGTGTTACTTCATTCATGGCTTTGAAAGCATAGTGAGAAGATTGGATCCAAGATCAAAAAGACTTCACCATGCTGTCTGCTCCTTCTTCCCTTCTCTCAGTGGCAGCTATCGAAGCAATTCTCCGTCAGATACGGCACGTTACCTTTAGCTCTCAGTGTTTCCATTTTCCGATAATGTCGAATATTTTCTCAAAGGACTGATAAAAGAGTATTCAGTACAGTAACACAAGAGTTTCTGGAGAGACTGGAATCTAGAGCAACACACACATAATGAACTCAGCAGACCAGGCAGCATCTATAGAAATGAATGAACAGTCAACGATTCGGTCCGTGTCCCTTCATTAGGACTGGAAAAGAGGGAGGAATATGCCAGAATAAAAAGACGGTGAGATAGAGGACAAATTAGAAGGTGATAGGTGAAGTCAGTTTGAGAGGGCTTTGGGGGGAGGGGGAAGAGGGCCGTGTGCGGTTGGGTGGTGGGATGAAGTAAGAAGCTGGGAGGTAAAATGTTGATATGCAAAGAGCTGGATAATAAGGAATCTAATAGGAGAGGAGAGTAGACTACGGGAGAAAAGGAAGGCAGTAGGACAGAAGTGGCGGATATAGGCGGCGGATATAGGCAGGAGAGCAGAGAGGAGAAGCGGGCAGAGGTGGGATCAGAAGAGAGTCGTGGGAGGGAAACATACATGAAGGAGAAGTCGATGTTCATGTTGTCAGGTTGAAGGCTACCTAGCCTGAATCCGAGGTGTTGCTCGCCCACCCTGAGAGTAGCCTTATGAAGGCGTAAGAAGAGAACATGAATCGAAATGTCGAAACGTTAATCGATAGGAATAAAAATAATTGGCCACTCGCAAATTCCGCTTTTTGGGATGGACTGGAGTTGCTCGAAAAAGTGGTCCATTGTTTAAGTCGATTCTCACCAGTGTAGAGGAAGCCGCATCGGTAGCTCAGGCTACAGTAGACGGCGCGGCCCGATTTGCAGGTAGAGTGTTAACCTGCAATGAAGGTGATAAAGTTATAATTTTCAGGTTGTCTTCGCCTGTCAGGTAATTTTTCCTACTATTTGGATTTACATTTTCTGATTCGAAAAATGTAGATGTCTTCACCCATCTTCAAATTCATTTACACAGCTATGTTGTGGAATTAATTACATAAATAATAACCTTTATATTCATAGAACGGCCACTTGTTTGTTTTAGTGCGCGATCTGACATCGATATCCGACCACATTTCATTATTTTCTGCGTTAAATGAAAATAAACGACAATCATTTTCCAAATAGCCGCTTATGATGTAACCGTTCACGCTTGGAATGCTGTCAACAATTGATACGATTAAAGATTAAACTCAAAACTCTGTTTTATTTGACATTGTGATGAAGCTAATCATTTTTCTTTTCCCAGAATGTACATGCTGTAGAATCGAAACACAGATATCGCAGAAAAATATTAGAAACATTCAATTGCGTGCAAGAGGCTTGAAGTTACTTTATATAAAAAATACTTAATATATTTTTTAAAAGTCCATTGTCTGTAACCTAAACGTCGAGCTTTAAAAATAAAGCCAACAGTCCGCAAATCGATTTTTGAGACACATGTAAATTTTAACCGCAAAGGCTTCCGTGATATCATCAGCGGGCCCGTTAGTGTATTTCTCTTCTCTGCTATTTGTAATTTCCTGTTAACCTGCACGAGGAGTTCGTTGCAGATCTTTAACTGAAAGAAAACATTGAATCCTAGAGAGCATTATGGCCGAAGGCTGTTCCACCCGTTTCATCCATTCAGAACGAAAATATTTACGAGGCAGTTTTTATACCTGCCTGCAGCATGGTAACACTTCCTCTAACAACTTTTTCTATATACCTACCGTCCTCTGTCTGAAAACCATGCCGTGCCCAGCTCCCCTTTAAATCTTTTCTCTCTCGGTGCACAGCTGTGTCTTCTAGATTTGGATCCCCTGCCTAGAGAAATGGGCTATGAACATCTTGTATATTAATGTCCGTAACAATTGTTTTTATCTTGCAAATTCATAAAGTTGCCTCTCAGTCACCTGTACTCCAGAGTAAATAGTCCATGTCTATGCAATCTCTCCGTGCCGATAAGGCCTTCCATTCCAGGTAATGTCCCAGAAAATCTCTTTTGCAATCGTTCTAACTCTACTACGTGCTATCTGTGGACCAGAAGATTACACGACACTCCAAGACCGGCTTCGCCATTGTCTGCTGGTACAACATGGTGTTTCAGCTCTTGTCAAAATACTATCAAGAGGGCAAGAAAGCTAAACTTCTTCTCATCTGGACCCTGATGTGTCGTCGTTAAGTGCACACTAAAATCCCTTTGTGCATCAACGCTTCTAAGATCCCTCCAGTATATCCTGTCACTATTCACAGCAGAGAAAATCATAAACGCAGGAGAATCTGAAATCCAGACGAACAAACACAAAATGCTGGAGAAAATCAGCAGGTCAAGCTCCATCTCTGATAGGAGCTCCCAACCTCGCTTAATGGTGGGAGTCCACGGCATGAAAAGGTTGGAAACACCTGCTATATGGATAGGTATGATATAAACAATCAAGGGTTCGGGTGGAGACCCTCTTTTCAGTCTTTGAAGAGGATATGCTCTTGATTAGCCTAGTTTTCTTAGGGGGAGGGAAGCAACATTCCCTATACTTAATTTTTAACAGCAGCATGGACCAACAATTTCACCAAGAAGAAAATTTTGCCATGGCTTGTAAAAGAATTATGTACAGACTGACGGATTATTAGCAATGATCGACCGACTTCTATTCTGAGCTTATTGTTAGAATTTCTAACGGCGTTGCAACTTTAAACACTGACAATATCATTGCCTTGAAGCTGTACAATGTTATGCAGTAATGTTTGTGGCACGGTTGTCATTAAAAAAAAAACATACGGATTATATACACCAACACAATTAATTGCAGGGTATTAAATAATTATGTTTACATAGATTTCAATATTATATCAGCAACAAATGCGACGTGTGCGGGAGAGTTTCAGTTACCAAGTGGTGGCGCACCCGCGCATTTTAATCCACCAACTGTATGATCCATTCACAAAGTGCAAAGTACAAGGATGGCCACTGGGGACTCACTGCCCTCCCACCAGCATTCAGATTTGTAAATATAGTACGGTCCCTGTATCTACGTTGATTTACCACGCCGGAAGCTCAGCCCTACAAGACAATCTAATGCTACCTTCGCAGTCCAGTAGGTAGGAAGAGTTAAAACTTGCCTTAGGAGGTAGCAACTTTATTCGCTGTTATTATATTTTGGGTACAAACTGCGCTGCCATGAAGCTGTAGCAAGTGAATTCAATACCCGTATATGCCTGTTTCCGTGTAGGTGCGACCACAATTCAGCGAATGCTTACGGGATGATAACATCACTTATTAGTAGTTTCCCTTCTTATGTTGCCAGCGAGTCACTCAGTTATTTGGCCGCACAAATATAACATTCATTTCACATCATTCTGTGCCCTGAACTTTTTTCTCCTTTTGACTCTGTTAAATAACACCTTAGACATTGATAAGAGTAACGGTTAAAAGATAGTAAGCATAAATTTCAGTATGATGTTTATTAAAATGTGCAATATTCATTCGTGAATGGGCGCTCCAAAAGGCATACCTATTGATACATACATTTACTGCATTCACTGCTTCTGAAATCTGCGTTTACGTAGAGTGCATTAAGAAACAATTGCCAGAAGAGGATTTGGCAATGTCGTGCACTCACGAGCTTTTCTATCATCTTCATAAAGCGCTGTTTATTTTGTATGCAGGATATTCTACATTGCTAGCAAACAATGCTACAGGGTTGAAACGACGATGAAATGAGCTGATAATGAATATGTTATGAAGCATAATTTAGAAAATATCAAGGACACTTCACATTTGCTTGCTGAATTGGTTCGCTTTTGAGACTTCACGATTCAAGAAAATGAAAATCGGTTGGTTCTTAGTTGTATTCATGGGTAGATGGAAAACGAAAAAGAGAGATAGGAATAGAAAGATACTGTCAATTAATAATATGATATTACATTTGGAAATTTTACTTGAATCTTGAAGTGAAGGCATTATTTACGAGTGGAAAGGTCAAGGAGATTTGAGATGCAAAGTGGCCTGGGTGAACGAAGCCAATGAATGATTAGCGTTGGGAAATCTACCCCAGTCACCCATCATTCAGAGAAACCTTCACGCAGCAAGCGGGCTGTAGGGGTCACGGGTCGGCGGGAAAACGAGGATGCCGATCAAGCCGATCAGCCATAAGACCATAAGATATAGGAGGAGATTCTGGCCATTTTGCTGATGGGGTCTGTTCCGCCATTTCTTGCTGAGACCATAAGACCATAAGGTATAGTAGTAGAAGTAGGCCATTCGGCCCATCGAGTTTGCTAAGCCATTCAACCATGGGCTGATCCAATTCTTTTGGTCATGCCCACTGCCCTGCCTTCATCCGATACCCTTTCATGCCCTGTATAATCAAGAACCTATCTATCCCTGCCTTGAGTACACCCAATGACTTGGGCTCCACAGGCGCTCGTCGCAAAAAATGCCACAGATTTACCACCCCCGACTAAAGTAATTTCTCCGCATCTCAGTTCTAAATGGCCGTCCTTCAATCCTGAAGTCATGCCCTCTTTCCCTAGAATCCCCTACCATGGGAAATAACCTTCCCATAACTAATCTGTCCAGACCTTTTAACATTCGGAATGTTTCTGTGCGATCCCCCCTCATTCTCCTGAACTCCGGGGGATTCAGCCCAAGAGCTACCAGACATTGCTCATACGGTAACCCTTTCATTCGTGGAATCATTTTTATAAATATTCTCTGAACACTCTCCACTGTCAGGATTTCCTTTCTAAAATAAGGAGCCCAAAACAGCACACAATACTCAAAGTGTGGTCTCACGAGTGCCTTATAGAGTCTCAACATCACATCTCTGCTCTTATATTCTATTCAACTAGAAATGAATGCCAACATTGCATTCACCTTCTTTATAACCGACTCAACCTGCAGATTAACCTTTAAGGCATTTCACACACGAACTCTCAAGTCCCTTTACATCTCTGCATTTTGAATTCCCTCCCCATCTAAATAATAGTCTCCCCGGTTATTTCTTCCACCAAAGTACATGATCATACACGTTCCAGCATTATATTTCTTTTACCACTTCTTTGCCCATTTCTCTAAACTATTTAAGTCTCTCTGCATGCTCTCTGTTTCCTCAACACAACCGCTCCTCCACCTATCTTTGTATCATCGGCAAATTTAGTCACAAACCCAGTAATACCGTAGTCCAAATCATTGACAATCGTCGTATTAAGCAGCAGCCCCAACACCGACCCCTGTGGATCTCCACTGGTAACCGCAGCTAACCACAAGAGGATCCCTTTATTCCCACTCTCTGTTTTCTGCCGACCAGCCAATGCTCCACCCTTGATACAAACTTCTCTGTAATTCCATGGGCTCTTCTCTTGCTAAGCAGCTTCTTGTGCGGCAACTTGTTAAAGGCCTTCAGAAAATCCAAGTGCACCACATCTACCACATCTCTTTTCTCTACCCTGCTTGCAATTTCCTCAAAAAATTGCAGTATGTTAGTCAGGCAGGATTTTCCTTTCAGGAAACCATTCTGGCTTTGGCCTATCTTGTTCATCCCTAACAATCGATCCCAATAACTTCCCAACCACTGATGTCAGGCTAACAGCTCCATAGTTTCCTTTCTGCTGCCTCATCACCCTTCTTAAGTAGCGGAGCAGCATTTGGAATTTTCCAGTCATCTGGTACAAAGATGTTGTCCCAACAAGGATGTTGCCTGGAGGGGGGAACATGTCTTCTGAGACTAGGTTAAGTGAAATCGGCCTTTTCTTCGTGGAGTCACAGAGGATGAGAGCTGACCTGATAGAGGTGTACAAGGTAATGAGAGGCAATGATCGTGTGGATAGGCAAAGGCTCTCACCCAGGGCTGAAATGGTTAGCTCGAGAGGGCATAGTTTTATGTTGCTAGGCAGATGGTACAGAGGAGATGTCAGGGTCAGGTTTTTCACACAGAGAGTGGTGAGTGCATGGAATGGGCTGCCAGCAGCGGCGATGGAGGCGGAAACGATGAGGTCTTTTAAGAGATTCCTGGATAGGTACATGGAGCTTTGAAAAATTGAGGGCCATGGGTAAGCCCTAGGTACTTCGAGGGCAAGGGATATTTATTGCAGCTTTGTAGGCCGAAGATCCTTTATTGTGCTGTAGGTTTTCTATATTTCTTTGTTTCTAGTGCCAGAATCTATCGATTCTTGGAAGATCATCGTTAAATCCTCTGCAATCTCTCCAACTATTTCCTTCAGACCCCGAGGGTGTATTCCATCAAGTCCAGGAGATTTATCCACCCTCAGACCATTAAGCTTCCTGAGCACCTTCTGAGTCGTAATTTTCACATCACAAACCTTCATTTCCCTGACACTCTTGATTGTCCTGTATACGGTAAACGTCTTCCACTGTGAAGACTGACGCACAATACGCATTCAGTTGCTCTGCCATCTCTGCATCTCACATTACAATATCTCCAGCGTAATTTTGTATTGGTCATATATCATTGCAAAACACCCAATCCAGCACAACCGATCCCCTAGTGGGGTCAACAACAAGCTGTTCCAAAAAGCAATCCCTTGGGCATTCTACAAATTCTCTCTTTTGCGGTCCAGTGCTCAGCCCGTTTTCCCAAACCACTTTCATGTTAAAATCCCCAATGATTATCATGTCATTGTGTTTTTGACACTTTTTTTTTCTATCTCTTACTGTAATTTGAAATCCACATCTCCGGTGCCGTTTGGGAGGTCTGTATACAACTGCCATTAGGGTCCTTTTACACTTGCCATTTCTTAACTGAACCAATCGTGTACCTTCCAATCCTATGTAATCTCTTTCTAATGATTAATATGATTTTTTTTAATACACAGAATCACACACACCCTCTGCCCAATTAATTTGTCTTTCGGATACACTGCATATCCGTGTACGTTGGGCTCCCAATTGCCGCTATCGTTTAGCCACGTTTCAGAGATTGTCATAACATCATATTTGCCAATCTGTCGCTGAATTTCAAGATCGTCCATTTTATTCCTTATCCTGCGTGCATTCAAATATAACACTTTCACTCCGGTATTTGTTGCTTTCTCTTTTAACGGCAAGACGTCACTATTGCTCTATAACTCATGCTATTGGATGTGATTAAGCCTCATCTCCTGCTTGTTCTTTGTATAATCTCTGTTGCACGCTATCTTTGATTTATATCTGTTTTCCCCCTTCCTCAACCCTATCATTTAGGTTCCCACCCCCTTGCTAAAATGAGTTTAAAACGCTCCCTAACAGCTCTATTAAACGTGACCGCTTGGATATTGACGGCGTTGGGTCAGGTGTAATCCTCCCTTTTTTTTACAGGCCGTATCTCCCTCAGAGGAGACCCCAATGATCCAGGAATCTGAACCCCTGCCACGTACACCAGTCTCTCCGCCACACTTTAATACGCCTGAAAATGCTATTCTGTCAATCGCTAGCAAGTGGCACAGACAACCAATCCTGAGATTACTGCCCTAGAGATCCTGCTTTCTCCCTATCTCCCTGAATGCTCCCTTCACATCTCCGCCCTTTTTCTACATTTGTCATTCGTACCAATGTGTACCAGGACTTCTGACTGTTCACACTCTCCCTTCAGAATAGTCTGCACCCGATCCGTGGCAACCCCTTACCCTGGCACCTGGGAGGCAACACACACCATGCAGATACCTCCATCAGGCTGACAGAACCTGCTGTCTGTTCCCGTTACTATTGAATCCCCTATGACTATCTCATTCATCATCTTCCTCTTTCTCTTTCCCCTTCTTCTCCACGGAGCCAGGCTCAGTGCCACAGACCCAATCGTCATGTCAGATCATCCCACTGAACCACTTCCAAAATGAGGATAACAATTACAGAGGCTGATAGCCACAGGGACGCTTATTATTATCTGAGCTCTGCCCTTCCATTCCCTGACCGTCACCCACTTATCTATCTCCTGCTGCCTCTGGGTGACTAACTCCTTGTAGCTCTATCTCTCTCCCTGTTCATACTCTCTGATAAGCCGAAGGTCCATCGAGCCCGCAGCTCCAAATCCCTAACATGGTCTGTCAGGAGCTACGTTTCGGTGTACTTGGCGCAGATGTGGCCATCTGGAGACTGGAAGATTCCCGGGAATCCCACATCTGACAAGCAGAACAAAATACTAACCCTACCAACATGTTTAAAAAATGTAAAGATATACCTCAAAAATGTAAAGACAACGCAAACACGATGTCCACCAACCCACCTACCTCGCCGAAGCCTGAATGAGCCAACGCCTGTTGATTCTATGACTACTGTGCGCTCCACTTAACCATTCTGTACTTTAGGTCGTCGAGCTCAGTTGCCCGCCGCAGATAGGCCTGCAGAATGGCCCAACTTCAGCGAAGCTCTCGTTTTAAACCAGAGAGATATCAGTACCCGTCTTTAAGCAGGATTTTGCTACCGGCCGCACTGAAGAGTGGCTAATGCACATTCATTTAAAAAAGGCCCACAAGTACAGGTAGTGAGCCAAATATCGGTGACGGGAAAAGATACTGAATGAATGATACTGAAAGGGAAATAAATACATCTAATAGAATTTCCGCATATTAGATAGATTAAAAAACGTGCAAATATAGAAATAATATATATTTAAAATCTGGTAGTATTCATGGGTTCAATGTTCATTTAGGAATTGGATGTCAGAGGGGAAGAAGCTGTTTCTGAATCGCATAGTATAAGCCTTCAGGCTTCTGTTCCTCCTACCTGAAGGTAACAGTGGGAAAAATGGCATGCCTTGTGTACTGGGATCCTTCATAATGGACGTTGCTTTTCCGAGACCCTGCTCCTGGAAGATGAGCTGAGTACTTTGTAGATTTCTAGCCAAGATGAAGCTGACTACATTTTCCCGACCCTCAGCAGCTCCTTTCGGTCCTGTGCCGTAGCCCACCCCTCCCCTACCATGCCAGTGACGCAGCCTGCCAGAATGCTGTCCACAGTACAGTTATGGACGTTTTTGAGTGTTTGCGTTGACCACATCTCTTCAAACACTAATGAGGTATAGTCGCTGTCTTGCCTTCTTTATAGCTGCATCGATATGTTGGGACCAGATTAAATCCTCAGAGAACTTAATGCCCAGGGACTTGAAATTAATCATTCTCTCCATTTCTGATCCCTCAATGAGGATTGTTGTGTATTCTTTCGTCTTACCACTCCAGAAGTCCACAAGCATCTCTTTCGTCTTACTAACGTTGAGTGCAAATTGTGGCACTGAGTACAGGATCTGGGACGTCATGTTCTACCGTAGAAATCGTTGGTGAATGAGTGTATTGTGCATATCGTTGGTGAAAATATGCTGGTGCGTTTTGATCTCCAACTATAGAAAAGATGCGATGAAGCTTAAGATAGTGCAGAAAAGATTGACAAGTATGTTAGTAGGACAGCGTGATGTCAACTGTAGGAAGAGACTGGAGTTGTTCATCCCCAGAGCACAGGTGGTTCTGCGGTGACCATATATATGTAATGTCAGGAAGGGCGTGGGCAGGGGTATGACCGCAGTCTTTTACCCAGAATCGGTTAACTGAAATGAGAATACATCGATTCCAGGCGAGAGGGCAAATATTTAAAATGAGTCCTATGGCAAGTTTTTCAACAAAAGAGGTTTGTTAAATGGAGCAGAGTACCCGATGAATCTGTAGAGGTGGATACGATTCCAATGTGCGAAGTATATTTGGATTGTTACATGCGTATAAAACGTTTATTGCTGGTGAGATCCAAACGCAGCTAAATGCGACCAGCTGGGGTTTCAATGGTCCAATATTTCAATACTTCCAATTTAATATACAATATACAAACTGAAATTCTTGGCCTTCACAGACATCATGAAAACAGAAGAGCATTCTAAACGATCAATGACAACAGACAAGTTAGAACACCAAAGCCTTCTTTTCCCCCTCCCACGAACAAGCAGCAGCCCTCCGTTACCCGTACCCCAGCAAGAAAACCAACAGCAAGGAGCCCAAGAGAGACCATGAACTGCAATACAGAAAAAAACAAATACAACTAAGCCAACCAATACAACATGCCCCATCTCTCTCTTTCTCTCTCCTCTCTCTCTCTCTCTCTCTCTCTCTCTCTCTCTCTCTCTCTCTCTCTCTCTCTCTCTCTCGCTCTCTCTCGCTCTCTCTCTCTCTCTCGCTAATAAAGGGACAGAGGTGTCACAGCGAGGGAGCGGAGCACCACATCAATCAATTCGTTGAGTTACGATGTTAAGTCAGCTGCGTCGCTCTTTCTTGAGTTCTCAGATTCGAAAATCGGCAACAAACTCTCCCCCATCAACAAGAGAAACTGTGTGTGTACGGTGTGTGCGTGTGCGTGCGTGTGTGCGTGTGCGTGTTTGTGTGTGTGGTGTGTGTGTGAGTGAGAGAGAGAGAGAGAGAGAGAGAGAGAGAGAGAGATGAGAGAGAGAGAGAGAGAGAGAGAGAGAGAGAGAGAGAGAGTGTGAGAGAGAGAGAATACAGTAAGTAAGCAAAGAGTGGATCCACACCTATGAAATGAATTTCAGTTAGAAGTACCTACCTGGAGTTCAGAACTGCAAGGTATATTCTCTGACTAGAGGGAATGATGGGAATCGCATTCGAGTGTAAAACGAAGTACAGATGTCTTATAAATTTACTTTGCAACTTCCCACGTTTTTCAGTCACATGTTATGAATAGTCTAAACCTGACCTGCTTTAATTGACCATGTGCGTATCTCCTCTACTTCAATGTGGGCTGGGACAGGTAAACAGGTTACAATGCATTTCCCTTGTCTTTTAGGTGCCCTGGGATTTCTGTTACTGCTATGTGATAGTGCAATTGTATTTTACAGCTAATCTCGAGCAGAAGCCGTAAATGTATACGAAACAGAAAAGCACTGATTTTTTTTTATCAGACGACATTTACTGATCAATAGTAAGGCAGAGAGGTGCTATCACAAGAATACGTTGCAATTTTTTTACATTTTCAAATCTATATTTCCCTCAGTTGAACGTTGACCATAAGTGAGAAAGATAAACTGTTCCGTGGGCGTTTTTACCCTGCAAAATACAGTTACTCTCACTGGTGATGACGAATTTCTGATTTGTCTTCATCCTCCGAAGACTGTGGAGGGAGAATCCTGGGGATATGGTTGAAACAGAGAAGAGGAGAATATGTTGAACATATCAGACATTATCTTCTTGAATGACCGGGCAGTAGAAAGAGGCGGAATGGCTTATTCCCGATCCTATTCTTAAATTTCTTACTTTCATTTTTTTTTTCCAGTGACAATCGCATCAAATAAATCACAAGAACGTCGAAGGCGAAAATGATCGCTTATCTTGTCAACTTACACATGTTATATCGATTAACTATCTTTGTCTGGATGCAAGAATGAAACGAAGCAATGCCTCGGGACTGGACTCATTGACAGTCTATAACTCTACACTCGCAGTTGGATTCTCAGCTTCACAGTTTCTTTGATGTATTATATCGGCGGACAAAGTATGTTGATTTTGATGTTTGGATGCTGAGGTGTTCTCGGAATCGGGAAGGAAAAAGAGCAACATATCTCAATTTGTCAGCTCCATTTCTTTTTAGTCTGTGAAAATATTCAAAATTAGCGGTTAATCGAGAATCCATTGAGTTGAAACAAATTGAATCAAATTTTGTAAAATAAATTAGTAATGCACTCATAATATCAATTTTAGATTTGTTGCTCCAATTTTCCTTCGGTTATTATCAGATATTCGTTTTCGTTATGGAGCTGTTAATGGACTTTTGGAAAGGATGGCTTATTCCCAGTGTCATGCTTTTTACTGTTTCCTTGTTTGTAGATTACATATGAAATTAAATTCGTAAAAGCGAAGAAACAAGATAATCTCGAGGGATCATGTAGATGATTGAAATCTTGAGAATGGAAAAAAATGCTGATGTAAATCATTTCGGTAAGGCAGCATGAATGAAGGCAAATAAACTGTCGACGTTTCTGTCCGAAGCACTTTATAATGACAGCAAAAGAAGGGGTCAGAAGGCAGAATAAGAAGGTAGGAAAAGAGTACAAGATGGCAGGTGATAGTAGAAAGCAGGTGAGTAAGAAGGTCTGTGGATGATGAGGGATGGAATGACGTAGAAGCTGGGAGCTAATGGGTGGAAAAGGAAAAGGGTGCAAGAGGGAATCTGATAGGAGGAGACAGTGGACCCTGGAAGAAATGGAAGGAAGAAGGGCACCAGCGGAGATGATGGGCAGCTGGGGAGGGGAGAAGAGAAGAGTTGAACGGGATCCAGAATTGGGAATAGAGACGAAAGGGAAGGGGGATGATGAAATTGTTCAAAAGTTAAAGAGATCAATGCTCATGCCTTCAGGTTGGAGTCCACATGGACTGAAGAAAAAGGTGATGATATTTCGAGGGCGTTCAGTTGTCAGTGTTAAGGGGTTCATTTCTGGTGAAAGGCTTGAGCTCTGGCGCAGTCTACATTTGGTTCAGTGTCAAAGGTCTGCTCAGGTTTTTAAAATGAGCTTCCTTTGGGATAAAGTTGGTCTTAAATACTGTGTGTGTATGTAGTTATATAAATATAGTGATCCAGGCTGGATTCCCGTCCACGACTAAATGATGTGTCTGTACTTCTCCCCATAACCGTATGATTTTGTTCGGGCGTTCGGACTTCCTCCTGCATTCGAAGGACAACGGTTGCGTCTGCCTAATTAGTCACATGGGTGTAATTGGGCGGTACGAACCAGTTGTGCCGGAAGGCCCTGTTACAGTGCGATATCTCAAAAGCAAATTCATGTTATTCATGCTAATCTGTCTGCTTTACCCGAGATTAGATAATGCGCTCTTTCTGTTGTCGATCTTTGCGAAATCCTGTGCTCGCCCTCATATTTAGTGAATCATAGGCAGTGCGTGCTCACCCGCTGCTTTTGCAGCTTGGTAGATGAACACATTTAATACTGCTAGCTAATACATAGGTCAATGACCATGATCTAAGTTTGATTCGGAATATGTAAATCATAGAAAAGGATTTTAAATGGTTGAAATAACATTTTATCTGTGCACACAAATATTGTCCGTACATCATACAGGACTGTGATACCAAATCCATTTCACGCTGGAAATCGCTACGTTTACTTTAGATTTCCAAACGACCAGTTAAAACCTTCCTATCAATCGACGGGTTTCTCAGTTCTGTTTTGGTTTGTTTCATTTATTTGTCATATCCCTTACGTTCCTCCCAGTTCCTGTGCATGGGCTTTATCCGATCCGTTTCCCTTACGCACCCCGTCAAATAATTTTAATAAGCAGATTTCGTCCTCATTGTGCAGTTAGAAACTCGCATTATTTATGTTAAGAAGCTTGGAACAAATGGCAAGACCTGATGTGCTTACGTAACTAAAGCAGCAAATATGGGAGAGGCATCTTACCCGTTGTGGAGCTGATTGGTTTTGTTGGTGAATCAATTAAATTACGATCGATATAAGTAGAGCAGTTGGACATGTCCATTACAGTAAATCGTTAAAACAGCATTTGGTTTGGGTGAAACATAGCATTGCAGAGCAATAAAGCAACAGCAAAAACTTTATCTTGAATGTTCCAGCTTCAACTTAGATATTACTCGCATGAGCAGTCCTTCATTTTGGGAAGTGATACGAACGCTGATGAAAGTATTTACGGAGCTCTACTATAATGAAGCCAGTATTATATATGGCAACCTTGCTTTGGTGATGTGAAAAGCTGCTGCAGCAGCTATCGTTAAGTAGAAATAAAAATATGTTCTAAAATTGGAAAAGTGATTAATGGAACACAAGAACCACGTTTCCAGTTGTAGACAGATGGGTATACAAACGATAAAGATTTAATATATGCTAACAGGAGAATCCAGGTGCCGACAAATTAATAACATTGAACTGCTGGAAATCTGAAGTAAAACAGACAAATACATCACACGGTATATAGGAAGCTCGAGAGCAAAGAGAAACAGTTCACGTTTTCTTTGCTTTCTGAGGAGGGGTGTTCCATCTGAAGGGACAAACGTTTCTCCTTCCAAAGATGTCGGTAGAGGATTTTAATAACTGGTTTGAATCCAAAATGGGAGATCGCAAGACATTGATATGTTTCAGGCATTTCTTTCGAAATTTATTGTTTAAATTTATTAAAAAATCAGAAGCGTCACTTTTGACCCTTTGGTTAAATTTGAAGAAACTTGTAGATTATTTATTCAACACTTTCATACGATGTAACTTGACCTTTTCCGAATTATTTTATTAAACTTAAATACATCGAGAGAGGAGCTGAGTTAATGACATTAATGATTGTATCCGATGTAATATAATAGCCCAGCTTTGTTTAGTTTAGTCTGTTTAGCTTAGTTTAGTTTAGTTATTTTGTTTTTTCTATAATTTGGGATTTTTTGACATTTTTTCTTATTTTCATCATGTTTAATTACATTAAGAGTTTGGGAGGTTTAGTACATTTGGGTTATCTGTACCTTTTGTTTGCAAATGCTATTTACCAATAATGTAATCCCAATTTCTTTGTACTATTATTGTTGTTATGTTTATGAATTTGAAATTTAATAAAAAGATTAAAAAAGAAAGAACGAAATTGAGGATGACCATCATTCAGCGTAGCCTGGTGGAGTAGAAGGTGTCTTGTGAAGTTTCGTTTGGTTAGCATTGTGCACCAGATACTACAAGGTCTTCTTCTTCTTCTATATTTGATTACATTGCAGGTTATGCACGGCTGTGTGGGACATTACTGGGAATCGGGGTTAAAAAACTGCACTTGACTTTCCAAAACAAGATTGCAATGATTTTTTTTTTAAATCCTGTTTAGTGTGCGTTAAAATGAAATGTAACATATATTGCGAAATGATTCGTGCGTGTACATTTTTTTTTCTGATTGGTACTACACCACGATTCTCGTAAACCGACATTTGACATCTAAAACATCCCAATCTTAGATTTGTATTTAATTATTCGTCACACGAAGTATGATTAACATCTTAACATTCATTAGTTAATATTACCATGCACTTAAATACAACCGGTTAGGAACTGGTGTGAAATACTCAAAAGACGAAAGGAAGCATATTCAACAGAAATATTGAAATACATCTTGGATATATACTTCAAAATAAAGAGTTGTCAGAGAGAATGGTTTCATTCTTCCCTACTGAATTCCAAAATGTTATGGAACAAAATACATTTATAATAGCTCTACTATGCGTATACGTGGCTCTGAAAGAAGACAAGCCAGTTCACCAACCGGCTCTTCATTCTGACGTACGGTGAAAGAACTTGTGTTAATCCCTTAAGAAAGATTTAAAAAAATTGTATTGTAAAACTTGGACATTATTCGTTTGATACCAATCGAATTCATTGTATAAGAGGAACTGCTCAAGGTACGGATATTATGAAAGCATTTGGTGTTATCAGTTGTCCTAATACAGTGTGTTCCGCGACAACCTCGTGGCACTATGGTCAATAAACTTTGACTTTTAACGAAGCCGTAAAGTGATAATAGCATATCAGTGGCCGAGCTACATTTAAATACTGTCGCTGAAATGGAAATTAAAATCAATGAGACATGCACGAGTTCGTCAACGTTCGTTACGCTTCAAAATATGGATCTGCTGTTGTGTTTAAAACAGTTGAAGAATTCCAACCTCATAGAAAAGCATTTGTGTTGAGGTGTGCAATTCTTCGAGTGGACTGATGAAATAGTAGAATTTTACGATCTAGCTTCTATTGTAACCGAATATTATCACTGAACTCTGACTTCGAAAATCGCGATCCATGTCCAATCATTTTGTAAAGGAACATTTACTGTTTTGAAGTTAAATGTCATTTACGCTTCTGTTTGGACGACTAACGGTGATGTTTCTCAGCGACCAGCATTCTTACCGTGCGATCTCTTTAAGTTGACTTTCACCAAAACTATTATCAGTGGTAAAAATGCTAATCCGTCCACTGTATATGCGAGAATCAATTCAGTATCAGAGCCTTGTGGATAAACTGGGGGAAAACAAGAAACTGCGAAACATTTATTCATCTAAAAACGAATGCACACATGAGATTCAACAATACCAAATATTTTATAGGCTCGTTTCAGATCTCACTACACACGATCGGAGAATATATCGTAAGATACGAAATGTATATTCCCACCTTTGTTATATCACTATGTGTTTTAGAGTTTACCTTTTGCTTTGTCATATTTTTGGCCAATGTGCAGACGTTTGCTGCTAATTCGTCCTACGCGATCTACACCGGCGGGAATAACACATTAACTTGTGAACACCTTTCACGTTTAATATTCCCTGTCAATTACTAAGCTTCAAAATTAGTCATTCCTCCCTGTTCGGGTAGCTGTTCAGTTACTGTTCCTCCAAAGTCAATTTGACCCCACCACTTTGACCTGTAAGCGTTTCCATCTTATATTGAGCGCACAATATTCTGAACATGCTGAAATCTAGAGTAACACATAAATCCTGGAAGAACTCCGCCGATCTGGAAAATCTAAAGTCTCGACGTTTAAGACCGAGACCCAACATCATCACCTCATCATGACACCATCTTACCTTGCTCCAGGATGTAGCGGAAACTGACAGGAACCGTGAGGGAGACATGCGATACCAGGCAGGTGTAAACATCTTTTCCCAAAGTAGACTGTGTGATTTCCAATAAACGAAAAGCTTCGTACAAGCCATCCACGCTCCGGTTTGTCACACTTTCTATTCCAGTGTGCATTTGTTTGTTATTTCTTTGCCAAACGATTCCTAATCTTTTGCTGGCATCTTCGGGAAAAGCGCTATTTCTATCCATAATATCTCGTTTATCCTTTTCAGAGATTCTTTGAAAACCCTGACTTGGAGTTTCACGTGGACGTCGGTTCTCTGCGGAAATGGGATCCACTCTCCGGGCCTCACGAGCGGCCGCTTTCAGATATGCCGAGGACGCGGCCTGGAAGACTAGCCTGCCGTCAGGGTACCGGACTTTTGTGGCTCTCGAGACGAGCGCATTCGAGGCCGGTGCCGGTGGCGCCGCCTGATGTGTCGTGGGAGTACACGGAAGATCGAAATCAGCGAGCTGTCTGCTGGCTGTGTGCGCAGATGCCCCAGTTCTTTGGGCACAGAGCTCGGAAAAAAGCGAAGCAACAGAGTTTGAACATCATGAATCAGCGAGATGTTTTGTTGTGTCTCCCCTCTCGCTGTGCAACGTGGACATCTCTTTTTCCCCTTATTAAGGGGAGAGACAGCCCGTGGTATGTCGAAAACCGGGTGGACGAGTAGTCTTTTGGGTATTGCAAGTCTGTGTCTTTTTGGATGCATTTTTGTTGGTATGGGGGGCATTTCTTTGCTATTGCTTATGCGTGGGAGGGAAGATCTGGGGGTCTTTCGGGTTCTAACATTCAACTAACATTCATCTCTCGGGCATTCCTCTGTCTTCATGGATGTTTGTGAAAAAAATCAGGATGTATATTGTATACATTTCGCTGACATTAAATGTAACTTGTAAAACATATTGAAATAAGTTGAAGGCTTAGATACATTTGAAAAGGTATAGCTCTTTAAATAAGTGAAAAAAATTACATCAAAGTTTGAATTAATTGCCGTTTTGTTGTCATCATTATGAGATAAGTTAAGTGAAGAGAACGTGGCGATATTTACACAATATAACAATAGCGATAACGTTCACATTTGAAACAATGTAAATGGGAGAAACAAAGTTTTGCTTTTCTCAATGAGTAAGCTGGTATTTTTGTTCGCATTTTCAACACTAAAAGCAGTCGTTTATTTGTTGGTCGGAGACACTTCCGCCTGACGGTCGGCTCAAGGAAGGTGTAAAGGTCACTACAAAACTCACAATTATCCCTCCTAGACCCAACTACGTTTAAATCAGACTAACAACATATTGGACCTATATTGAGTCATAGCTCTCGTTGCGAAAGTTTGCTTCGATTTTCAGCTTCTCGTCTTTTTAAAAACATGTACATCTGCGTACGTTGCAAGTTCCTGCTTCTGACTAAATGCTGATTCAATTTTGATATTGAGAAGGTGCAGAACGACCGAGGCCAACTTGCTAATCTCGTAACTTGTGACCTGTGAAAGTAAATCATATTGACCATTAGTTCATCATGCTGCGGCTGCAGAGGCGCCCGAGTCTGAAAGAAAGTGGTCACATGTGTATCTGTATCTCATTGATTAACAGCGTCAGGCTGTAACCGCAATGTTAGACTTTTTAAATAAACTTTCTTTTTCTGTTTTTCCAATCCGGCTGAAATCTCGTGCTACGGTCCATCTCTCGCACACAGAGTAATGCTCGTGCTCAGTATAACATCCAACCTTTCATATGACGGTTAATACAATCTATTTAAGGGAGCGGCTGAATGCTAAGATAAAAACAACCTTTCTGTAACCGACGCTTGCGATACTAATGTTGCCAATGATTATTTTAAGGATTGCCGACGGTCAAATTGATCTGCTGTTTCTGTGGGTGTAAATTCAGGCTTTTTGAATACAGTAATTGCAAAAATAAACAACAAAATTGGGAAATAATGTTCGATCAAAAAGTTACTACCTCATACCTAGAAGATTGAAAGGTGGACCTTTTTACCTGGGTCTCAGTGTCTCCCTGCTTTGCAATAACTTCGGTCATTATGGGAATAACCTGAAGGCGAGGTACACTTGCAACTTTAGAGGCATTATCTGGCTATAAAAAAATTCGTGACGCTGTTATAGAGCTGAGAAGGTTTAGATTTTCCCCGTTTTTTTTCCCTTTTTAATTTAAAACTTAGTTTTAGTGAAATCATCAACCATCGTCTAACACAGACTGTGAACGTAAAGCAAAGATAATGATGACTGTGCAAAAGGGCAAAATGGGTGATCGGGTGAAACCTGTTTACATTTCCAGACATGTAGATTCACAGGCTTTGTAGTTAGTGAAACTTCATAAAATATCATAGGACTTACATTATCATACCAGGTTAATTATAATGTTTATTTTCTCAATGTTTTAAACCAGATTCCGGAGGGAAGTTAAAATGTTCCTTGTAAATATTTTGCAAATAAATAAATATGTAATGCAGCCAGAATGGTTTCTTTCTGTTTCCCAAAGTTCTAAGATTCTGTAGAATTAACATGTTATTTGCTTCGCTTACTGCAGTAATTCTGCTCCTAATTAAACAATTTTAGAAACTAACGAAACCGTTTCATCTCTTCAAATTGGTTTGATTCTCACCTCCTATCAATGAATTGTGCTTACACTTAAAGGAAAGAGAGGGGAAATTGTGTTTGATTCTCACTTTCTCTCAAAGAATTATGCTTAGATATAAGGGAAAGAAGAGGGAATCCATGAGCCTCCGATGAATATTGTATCATGATCCAAATCGATTTTTGTTACCCAAAGTAAGATAGTCTGAAGGAACTTTCTGAACGTGTGTAGCAGTACCCGTTATTCTAATATTGTGTTTTGTGTATAACATTCACATTCATCTTTTGTGAATCTCATCCCCTCTCATCTAAACTGTTTTTGTTTTTCCAGTCTGAGTTACATTGTGCTCTTAGCTACTTCAGAAGCACTGGTTACAAAATCTACCTCAAGCTATTTACTTACTTTATGCTCTGCAATCGATTCTGCAGATAACCAAACGACTCAGTACCATGGTTCTACCTGCAGCATTGTATCACTAAAATGATTTTTTCATACATCGGAAGAATTTGAGGATTTCTTCAAAATACCTTCCAAATATCTGGACCTGACTTGCACTACCTTACTTCCCCTTTTCTATTTTCTAATTATGATTTATAATTTAAATTTTCATTATATATACTTCGATTGGTACTTCAGGGAGCTCGAAACGCAGAAATAAATATCACTGTGATGATGGTCCGCTCTAGTATCAATTGTTTGGTGACAATAAAGTAAAGTATCTAAGTACCTAAAGTATCTAATACATGTGTAGGTATTGTGTGAATGGCCATATCGGGTACCTTGATGACAGTGAGAATCAATTCGGAATTGACTTACTTTGCTTCAGTTTGTCATAATGAAGCAATAACACTTACAGAGCACTTAGTCGGAGGAAAATATTTCCTTCTCATGACGTGACTCCATAAAAGTGATAATTGAAAATGTTCTTTTCTTAATTTCAATTCAGATTCACGATATTATGAAAGCCATAAATTTTATTTATACAGTCCGTAACATGATGTGGATCAGAAACTCATTTCTATTTTTGTTGTTTATATTGTGTTAGGTGCCAGATAATCTGATCAAGGGAGAAGCTTTGAAATAGAAATATTTGTCATTTAAATCAAAGTTAATTCTGTAATTTATTTTGTAAGATCCAACACAAAGGAGAATGCAGCTTCGAATCAACAAATGCATTGCAAATATAACCAACTTAAAGTGGAACGTTTCTGTAGAATTCCATTACTCAACTTGTATGCTTCACAATATTGTTTGAAGTAAACCCAATGCAATTCGGTTCTACGACTCACACATATAATTTAATCGCTAAAGGAACATCAGGTTGATATTTGAAGACAAGCTAAACAGTGGAATGTTTTCTTGAACCTAAATTTTCTCTTTTGTCTCCACCTTCATTTTCGCATTATGCTCATCACTTTTTTTCCTCTTTTCTCTCTCTATTTTTCAACTATGTCCAGATAATTTCTGTTCTACTTCTTTCACTTCTGTTCACTTGTGAACTCTGGTGAACCTTGGGAATACTGCGAGTATCCAAGGTGATATTTCCTGTTGGTAATTTATTTCTCTCTCATATCTGCAAAGAAGCAATGTTTCTGATTAAAAATTACGGTAATTTGAAACAGCATGCATTATCTTTAAGCCTCCGTATGAGAGAATTAAAAATCATTTTTATTCAGCAATGTTTAGAAAACTATTCAGTTACCTCTTTTGATATTTGCTAAAAGACGAAAAATTGGGAACGTTAGTTCTAAGGGAATAGTCAAAATATAAAGGAAGATAGAAAATAAGTAAGCACCCTCGTGAGTTTCTATACAGGAAAAGTGATGGTTTATATTTGTGAAACAAAAATTTTGATTATTATCCCTGCTTTAAATGCTTGCATACAGGCTGATATGGCAATAACATATGACGTTTTTGCTGACCTTTGAAAAGTCTGTTATAAATCTGCAGTTTTTGTGAAATAATAAGCACAACATTTGAATTCATGGAGCAACACAATAAACGCTGGCGCAACTCAACGCGCCAGACAGCATCATGGAAGGGAAATAAACAGTCGATGGCTGGAGCTGAGTCTCTTCATCTGCACTTCATTGTCTAGTCAGGAAATTAGATAGTGAGGAACATGGAATTTAAACCTTCTAATCTTCATGCTAAAGTTTTCTCCTTTCTGTTTTTGTAACTGTTGGATTGAAATATTTTTTAAAGGTTTTACTTTTTTATTATTTAAATAACTTATATTTGCATAGTTGAAACTTTATAAATGATTTAAGTACTTTAAGAAGAAATGTTTTGTCAATCTATTAAAGATCAAACATTATCTCTGAAGTTACTTCTCCGTTTTATATGTACTGGCCATTTATACACCCGAAAGTCCAATATACCATCTATAATTGTAAACTTTTATAATGTACATGGCCTCTTTTTATAAAACTTTCCAAATATTCTATGATATCGAGTACGGAGAGTTGCTACAGATAATATTTTTCTGATATCTTGCCAAAGTTACTAATGATTTCTGCTGGTATACGACTCACCACATAATCAAAACAAGTTGAAAAACATAGCAAATGTAGAAGGTTTGGAAAATAACCGATTAGTTTGGCACCTTCGGTGGAGAGAAAAGTCTCCTGGGAGGCATTCACCATGCAATAAACCCGAAAAAAAAGTCTTAATCTGGCATTTTCCACAGTTGCTTCCTGAGTTCGCGAGGACTCTAAATTTGCAAAATCTAAGGCTTTTTCGTCCTTCCACCCTCTAATCACGAACACAGATACTACCCAGCTCAGTTACTAACTTGTTTCTTTCCATTTTCATTTAGAAATACAATGACATTTCGTAGTCCTAGAACAAACTCCAAATGGTCGCCAATAAGCCCTTTAGTACGATATGAGTATTTTTTAGTTGAATCACATCTCTCGAGCTCTCACACTCGAACAATTTCAACATTCAACTCAAAAAATTATCTTCAAATCTCATTTTTAAATCGGTTCAGATGTGGAACATTTCTGATACACTTTGACAATGCGGTATTAAATAAATGTACCACGGTAAGATGCCAGTGTCCACAATTTCAATAGAGCCTTTGTTTTAACTGAGTTTTGGAATATTTCTTTGCGTATTTAAATTGAAATATTTTAAAACTTTCATCCATGTTCCAGATCCCCGCTGTTTTCACCACACGCATGACTACATGACTACAAATTGCATGACTACACATTTAATTCGGCATTCAACATTCTGAGAATTTAACCGGGCAGGAAATATTGTGCATATATAGACAATACTTGCCCAGCATTTTTTTTTTTAGGATCCGTGCTTCTATTCATGCAAGGCAATTTGTCCTCACTATCTTCTCATAACCTTAAGCGATATCACTTAAGTTCCGAGAGGCAACTGCTTTAGCTGAAAATAATCGACAATTTTTTCAACTGGAAATGTTCACGATACATTTGTTCGGCGGATATAAAGATAGTTTCTCTCCTGGCATTGACTTTATTTTGTTTATTCGAGTTCTGAAGAACGGTCTCGGTCTGAAATGTCGACTGTTTATTCAATTCCATCGATGCTGCCTAAAGTGCTGAGTTGCTTCAGCATTTGGTGTACTGTAGCTCTGGATTTTCAACATCAGCAGAAAATCTTGTGTTTGTAAATTTTCTCCTGCCTGGGATTACAAATTGCAATTATTCGACGTTCTTAGAAAAATATTCGAATATTTAAAACTGGTATTTAACTGATATTAGAATGGTTAATATACGTTTGTTGTTTTTGAATGATATATCGTGAGTACCAAAATACATAATTTTCAGAAATAGCTTTACACGTAATTTACTTAAATTAACTGTCTTACTTTTCACTTAAGCGTTAAACACGATAACGTGGTTAGCTGCAACTTACTCGCCTGAGGCGGTGAAGCTTCTGACCGCACCGAGTTTCCATGATGTCACCAGCTAACTGTGAGTGCAGTTACTTTGCTGTGTGTGCGTCTTGTTTGGCAAATACATCTGCACTGGGTGCATCTTGTCATTGCAAATGTAGAAAGCTTTCCAACTACACACACACACACACACACACACACACACACACACACACACACACACACACACACACACACACACACACACACACACACACACACACACACACACACACACACACACACACACACACACACAATAGGTCCTATCTATGCGGCTTGAACGTTTATTTAGATATAGTTCTAAAATCGTACCATATCTTGATGGAGCACAGTAAAAAGAATAGTTTTAAACATGTTCTGATTCTGAGCATTTCAGAGAATATGACTCGTGAGTGAGCCGTTAAACACATAAAAAAGTTAGGTTACCAAAAGGAGTACAAAAGAGAAGAGAAATACTACATTCAAGAGTTAAGGTTCGGCATTGTTCGCCGTGGAAGAGAAAGGATCATTGGGTGTTGAGGAACGGTGTAAACCGCAAATCAGCCGAGGTATACTTTTAGCTCTGGGGGTGGGTCTGAAAAAGGGGATAGAACCAGGAGCAACAAAAGCACAGAGAGATTTGAAAGGATAGATGACAATTATAAAATCCTTGTTTTGTTTCAGTAAGTGGCAGAGTGGATCGGTGAGCGCGTGGACTTCAGATAAACGGGTCGCACACACATCATAACCAGTCACGCAGTGATGTAGACCAGTTCTCAGAATTAGACATCCACATTGGCACGTATATATAGTCCCACAGTAACGTCCTCTCGCCCAGGAGTGCACAAAGAAGCACAAAGGCAGACATTTCTTCTGCATCTACTCGGACTGCAATACTCTGAAACTCTTCAATCCGATTGCTTTCCCAGCATAATAGCCAGGAAAGTCGAACCATCGTCTCACATTCCTAATGACCGTGAACCGAAGTTTTTTGAAATATAAAGACACTTTACTTGCTAGGACACAGCATGTCCCCACATCTAACAATACCATCTTCATACTAATGCAGTTATTGTTGACTGCACACCTTTTCAGTCATCTTGCATTCATTTACGTTCCTGCAAAACTATCTGGTGTAGTACGGGGCATGTGCTCGTGACCTATCGCTCAGGGCTCAGGACTTACCTTTATTCATAGAAACATAGAAAACCTACAGCACAATACAGGCCCTTCGGCCACAAGGTTGTGCTGAATATGTCTCTAACCGAGAAATTACTAGGCTTACCTATAGCCCTCTGTGTTTCTAAGCTCCATGTACCTATCTTTGTTGATTTCTGGTTTAACTACACAACGCCTCTATTGCCCAGTAACTCATGCCAAAGGCTGCGATTAAGCCTCATCTCTTGTCTGTTCTTTCTACCATCTCTTTCTCACTCTATCTTTGATTTATTTCTGTTCTCCCCTTCCTCGACCCTGTCACTCCGGTTCCCAAAATAGATTAAATGCTCACTAACAGCTCTGTTAAATGTGCCCGCCGGGATATCGGACCCCCTTGGGTTCAGGTGCAGTCCGTCCTTTTTGTCCAGGTCGTACCTCCCCGAGAAGAAGCCCCAATGATATAGGAATCTGAAGCCCTGCCCCCTACAGCAGTCTCTCAGCCATACATTAACACGTCACATCATGCTATGTTGCACTCCCTAGCGGTAGCACAGGCAGTAATATTGAGATTAGTACCCAAGAGGCCAGGCTTTTCAGCTTCCGACCTAACTCCCTGGATTCTCTCTTCAGGGTCTCCTCCCATTTTCTATCTTTGCCATTCGTACCAACGTGTACCAGGACTTCTGGCTGTTCACCCTCTCCCTTCAGAAGATTCTGCACCCGATCCGGGACACCCCGTACCCTGGCACCTGGGAGACAATGCACCATGCAGGTCTCTCTATCAGTCTGACAGAACCTCCTGTATGTTCCTCTCACAATGGAAAACCCTTTGATTATTGTATTCCTCATCTTCCTCTTTCCCTTCTGTAACACGGAACCAGGCACGGTGCCACAGACCCAATCGCCCTGGTCGCACTCTGTCAAGTCATCCCCCTCAACCGCTTCCAAAACGAGATAACGATTTCTGAAGGGGATGGCCACAGGGTTGCTCTCAACTAATTGAGCTCTCCCACTCGCTTCCCTGACCGTCACACACTTATCTAATTCATGCAGCCTTGGTGTTACTAGCTCCATGTAGCTCCTCTCTATCTCCTGTTCACACTCACCAAAAAGCTGTAGATCATCGATCCGCAGCTTTAGATCCCTAACACGGTCTGTCAGGAGATGCATCACGGCGCACCTGGCGTAGATGTGGCCTTCTGAAAGAATGGAAAATTCCCGGGATTCCCACATCTGACACCCAGAACAAATTACTAACCCCACCAACATGCGCTATATTCCTTAGAAACTGCAAAGTAAAACCAAAAACGAAGTCCACCTACAGACTGACCTCGCCGAAACCTCAATGAGCCAAAGCCTGCTGGTTCTACTCTCGCCACTGGCCTACTCCCGACAATGGCCGCTCTGCTTAACAGTCTGTACTTTTATTTAGTTCGTCGAGCTCAGTTGCCGCCGCTGATAGACTAACAATGGACTAACGCCCGCGAAGCTCTCTTTTTAAATAAATGAGATATCAGTACCGACTTTAAGCAGGAATTTGTTACCGAAGCATTGAAAGGTGGCTAATGGGCTTCCATTTAAAAAGACCCGCAAGTACAGGTGACAAGCCAAATATCGGTGCTGGGAAAGAAACTGGAATGAAGGACAGAATCTGTCAGAATTTGGAAAGGGGAGGAATATAAAAGTGACCGTATGCATGGATTTTTCAGCGAGAATCGTCTCTACCAAACTTGATTCACTTGTTTTGAAGAGGCTATGCAGAAAATTGCTGAAGGCAGGACAGTAAATTCTATCTTAATTGAATTTTGCAAGATGCCGTACAACAGTCTAGTATAGAATGCTGGGTGACACGGGAGCCAGAGTGAGCCAGACAACTGAGCACAAGAACAGAAAGTTGGTTTCCTGGAGGAATCAGACGGTGATAGTGGAGATTTGATATCAAGAGCAAAGCCTGCAACAATTGATGCACTAAAGAGGTAGGCCCTGGTTCCAATATTGTTTGACAGCTCTAAGATATTTAGTTGATAGTATTTTTAAGTTGGTAATAAATTTCAGGGTGCAGTGGAATTAGTGATATTCCAGACAGTGATCATTAACTAAGACGAGGAACTGGGAAAGTGGAGCAAACAATTGCAGATAGAGTTTAACTGGGACATTTGCAACGTGTTGAATTTTGTTAGTTAACCTGGGGCCGACATTGCGTAATAGATTGTCCTGGGCGTTGAAGTAGAACACGGTGACTGAGATACAGGCACGTTGATCCGTAAATTTGTCGACAGAGGTGGACAGGCTGGTAAAGAAGCTGTTTGTCACAATTAAATTAACAGTTCGGAATCCGAATCGGGTTTATATCACTGGCATTTGTCGTGATGTTTGTGAACTTAGCAGCGGCAGTTCAATGCAATACACAATGCAGAAAACGAAAAATAAATAAATACAATAAATACATAAATTAATCAATAAGAGTATATGTATATTAGATAGATTAATACGTGAAAAAATAACATGTATTTAAAAAGTGGTAGTATTCACGGTTTCAATGTCCATTTAGGAATCCGATCGCAGAGGGGAAGAAGCGGTTCCTGAATTGCTGAGTGTGTGCCTTCAGGATTCTGTACGTTCTACTTGATGGTAACAGTGAGAAAAGGGTATGCCCTGGGTGTTGCAGGTCTTTAATTATGGACGCTGTCTTTTTGTGACACCGCTCCTTGAAGATGTGCTCTGTACTTTATAGGCTTATAACAAAGATGGCGCCAACTAAATTTACGACACTCTGCAGCTACTTTCGGTCCCGCGCAGAATCCCACCACTCCACCCCCCATACCAGACAGTGAAGAATTTTGTCAGAATGCTCTCCACAGTACACTTACAGAAGTTTTTGTGTGTATTTGTGGACATACCACATATCTTCAAACACGTAATGAAGTATAATCGCTGCCCTGCCTACTTTATAGCCGCATCGATATATTGGTTCTAGTTTAGACCCTCAAGAGCTTGACACCCAAGATCTCGAAACTGATCACTCTCTTCGTTTCGGATCCCTCTATGAGCACTAATGTGTATTCCTTCGTCTTACCCTTCCTGAATTCACAAGCATCTCCTTCGCCTTATTGACGTTGAGTGAAAGTTGTGGCAATGTGTATAGGATCAGAGACGTCATGTTCAACTGTACCAATCGTTGGTGAAACATGGCATTGTGCATTCGTTGGTGAAATGTAAGCTGTGCATTTTGATTGCCAACGACTGAAGAGATACGATGAAACTTGAGATAGTGCAGAACAGATTGACGAGCATGTTAGTAGGACAGTGTGCTTTTAACTGTAGGAAGAGACTGGGGCTCTTCATCCCCAGAGCACAGGTGGTTGCGCGGTGACATATGTAATGTCAGGCAGGGATATGATAAAAGTCTTTTACCCTGATCTGTTAACTGAAAATGAGAATACATCGATTCCAGGCGAGAGAGAATATATTTAAAAGAGTCTAAGGAAAGTTTTTCAATAAAACAGTTCTTTTTTAATGGAACAGAGTACCGTATAGAACTGGGTGCAATTCCAAAGTGTGAAGTACATTTAGATTGGTACATGGACAGAAAAAGTTTATTGTGGTGAGATCCAAACGCAGCTACATGTGATGAACTGGGGTTTTCAATAGTCCAATAGTTCAATAGTTCCAATTTAATATCAGAGAATGCATACAATATACAACCTGAAATTATTGGACTTCGCAGACATCCATGAAACAGAATAGTACCCTAAACAATGAATGACAGCAGAAACGTTAGAATTGGGGCTAGACACGTTAGAAGGCTTTGCGGAGCCTTCTTCTCCTCCTTTCACGCACAAAAACCACCTTCCCCCCACTGTTGCTCCTACCCCACCAAGCAAACAATAGCAAAGACCCCAAGAAACCATGATTTGTAATACAGAAAAACTAATCGCCCTGCCAACGAATTCAACATACCCCATTTCCCTCTCTCTCGAATAAAGGGACACATAGCGAGAGAGGGGAGCAAGAAAGCAAACAACTCGTTGAGCTACGGTTTTAAAGTCTGCTGTATCACTCTTTTTCGTGTTCTCCGACTTGATAATTGGTAAAAAGAGAAGCAGTGTGCGCGCGCGCGTGTGCGCGTGTGCGTGTGTGTGTGTGTGTGTGTGAGAGAGAGAGAGAGAGAGAGAGAGAGAGAGGGAGAGAGAGAGAGAGAGAGAGAGAGAGAGAGAGAGAGAGAGAGAGAGAGAGAGAGAGAGAGAGAGAGAGAGAGGAAGAGGAAGAGGAAGAGGAAGAGAAAGGGGGGGGAGAGACAGAGAGAAAGACTGCTGTAAATAAGTATACAGTGGGACCACGTCTATGGAATGAACTTCAGTGCAAAAATAACCTACGTGGAGTTTAGAATTGCAAGGTATGTTCTCCGACTAGAAGGGAGTGATGGGAATCACACTCGAGGAGAAAACGAAGTACAGATACCTTACCAGTTTCAAATACACTTTACAAATATTGACCAGATTGTTTTTAATTCAACAGATGTTTTTTAATTGAAATTTGTACTGAAATGAAAATGTATTTAGCTCTTTGGAAGTACAGATGACAAAGAAAACCTCATAGTTAACTGTTGGGATAAAATATTTGGGAAGTTTCAAATTTAGCAAAAAAAAAATCACCCGTTTAAATCGATTTCGATTTGACAGTCCGAGTTAACACTGGAGACTATTGAACTAATTTTCTCAAGATCCGGATCAGACTATTGATGTAAGCTCATTAATTATGTAATATTATTCATGTGCATGGTTTTCTCACATAAAATCTTTCCCCAGCCATCGGGATCGTTGACATAATTAAAAGAGTTATTTTTTTTCAAACATCTTGCAATTACTGCAAATTCCACGATACTTTCGGTGATATATTAAAAGGTTCACGGGAGAATCAAAGGTGAGAAACAAAGTGAAAACCATAGATTTATAACCTTTCATCGGATTACCAATCGGAAATCTCTATTCTGTTCCTCTCTCCATCAAAATTTTGGCAGAGAAGTGTTGTCACGAGAACGCGTTACGAATATTCGAACATCGTCCTATCTATATTTCCCTCGGTTGAACGTTGATATAAGTGTGGAAGAATAGATTTTAATTGGCAGGCTTTCCCTGTCAAAAAAATACTCTCCGATGGTAGCGAATCTCTGGAATTATTTTTCATCCTGTAAGGTCTGTGGGGGCAAAACTATTGCGAAACTTTTAAGAGAAGTAAGTTTTTTTTTTCTTGGAATCATCGGGACTATGCAGTAGGTCGGATGAGGAGACTACGACCGACCATATCAGACACTATCACCTTGAATGTCCGGGCAGTAGACAGGGCCGGAATGGCTTATTGCTGTTCATTTCTTAAATTTCTTTCTTTGCTTTTATTTTCTGACAATTGCCTCTAATGAATCTGGAAAACGTCGAAGACCAAAATGATCATTTATCTGCCCAATTGTTACTTGTGACATCGATCATCAACCTTTGATGGATGCAAGAAACGAAACGTAGCGATGCATTGGCCTACACTCATTGATAATAAATGGCTATGAACTGCAATTGGATTCTCAGCTTCACAGCTTCTTTGATGTGTTTACATCTGCGTCCAATGTATGTTTGCTTTGATGTTTGGATGGCTGTGTGTAATTCGAATCGGGAATCTGCAGAGCGGCATAAGTATTTAGTCAGCTCCATTTCCTTTAGTCTGTGAAAGTATTCCAACATCAGCGGTTAGTCGAGTATTATTGACTAATTGAATCACACGATTGTAAAATAAATTAGAGATGTACTCATAAGTAATGAACTTTATTGCTTCCACTTTATACAGAATTATGTGAACGCCGTTTCAAAATTTCCCTTAATTATTTATAGATTAGCATTTCTTTCCTTACTTAAAAAGAACTTTAACAAAATCAAGTTACGAGAGTAGAGAAATCATTGAAGTAGCAGTTATGGTATAAAATAATTGTCTAAATCACAATACAATCGTATTTTCTGTTATCTGTGTCTGTTTGCCGCATATTGTTTCGTTTATGGAGCTCACAGGTGTTTGCTCAGCCACACCTTCCAACACAGTTCCAAATGCACATGGACATTGCTGTCAGTGGACAGCTCATAACTGATAGAATGACCGTTGGCACTTTGTTCAGTTAGGCACGCTGATTACAGTTTTGTCACAATTCGGTATTTCCGGTAGTTCATTTCTCCTCGGTTCATATCAGACACTTGTGTTTATTATGGGCAGTGGAGAGATCAACCGGTGCTTGTTCAGACTGTTAAAAAAAACGTATTTAATACAGCTAACTGATACAGAGCTCAGTGATCATAAACTAAATTACATTTGCCAAATCTAAACACCGAGGATTAAAAAAAAAACTGTTGGAATAACATTTTGTCTGCGTACAATGGTATTGGCCATAGATCATACGGGAGATGGGATCTCGACCGTTTCAGGCTGGAAGTCGCTATGTTTAGACTTTCAAATCACCGCTTATAACAGTCCTAGGAATAGGATGGGGTTTTCAGTTCTGTCCATCTCTGTCTTTTCATCTCCTAAATGCTGTCTCTTAAACCGCTCTAAATTCTGTGCATGGGCACAGGCCCATGTTCTATCTTTTACGCATACGTCAAATTATCGTAATAATTGCCCTGATCAGAATTCCTCCCTGCGGTGCAAACTGAAACTGTGACCCTTAACACTCACATTATTTATGTTGAGGATATTGGAGCAAATGGCAAGTCACAATGCTAAGTCTCGCTTAACTGAAGCCGGAAACAGGGAGGCGGCATCCTGGGCCTCTGTTGATTTGATTGGTTTTGCTGGTAAATCATTTAAACTACGATCGATATAGGTATTTCCAATAGACGTAGCTGTTACAGTAAATGATAAAAATTGCATTTTTTTGCTGAAATAATGGCATCGCATTCCAGAGTAATAAAGTAAGAGTAAATATTTATGATGAAGGCCTCATCTTCAACTTATGTAGCACTACATTTCCGGAAGTGTTACGAACACTGGTAGAAGTTTTAGCGGAATTTTGCCATTATGGAATTAGTGATGTATGTATGACGACCTTATCTTAATTGCTGCAGTCGCTGCATTTGCACCTAAAGTCGTTAGGTAAAATTAAAACTAAATGCGTTAAATTGGGGAATGTGATTAATGAAACACAAAAAGGCAAATGTTATCATGAGAATGAATCCAGATAGCAATAAAAATAACTAATGACTTTGAAGTTCTGGTAACATGAAGCAAAACAGAGAAATAGAACACACAACATTGTAGTAGATCAGGAACATTGTAGTAGATCATATTTCCAGTTAAAGGGAAATAGTTAACGTTCACGTTGCAATCTCTGGAAGGGATTTCAATCTGGAATGTCAACTAGTTCTCTTTCCAAAATCGGTCAGTAGCTACACATTATTTTCCGTATTGAATCAAAATGGCAGACGACAATACTTTTATCCGTTTTAGGCTTTGCTTCCCATATTGGGATAATACTCATTCAGCGTAGCATCGTGGACTAGAAGGTGCCATGTGGAGTTTCGTTTAACACATGGTTATCACTGTTCACCACATACTACAAGGTTTTGTTGCAAGTAGATTCGATTCAATTGCAGGTTATGCACTGCAGTGTGGATCTTTGTTGCGGATCGGGGATAAAAACTGCATTTAATATTGCAAAGACTATTTCAACAAAACAGTATTTCGTTACATTTTTACCTTGCTTACTGTCCGTTAGATCAAATGTAACACACATTACGAATTAATTCGTGCACGTACTATACTTTCCCATTGTCCAGTCAACTGCGATTCACGTAAACTAGCATTTAGTAGTTTCTCACAGTCTCAAATGCGTATAGAATTATTCGTCAAAACAACTGATCTTCCAATGGTAAATATTACCGTTCCCCTTCCAATCCAACCGGCTATAAACCGGTGTGGAACCTTGAAAGGATACAGGAAGCAGATGCAACGGAAACATTCAAATAAATCTTGGATATTTACTTGAAAATAAATATTTGACGGGGAAATTAGTTTAATTTTCCCTTCTACGCTCCAAAGTGTTATGGAATTAAAAAGATTCATGATATCTTTGCTATGCGAATATCCGGCTTTGAAACAAGACGAGTCGCTTCACCTACCGTGTCTACCTTCTGGCATCTGTCCAAACAATTTGTGTTACCCCCTTCAGAAAAGAAATCAAAAATAAATGATTTGAATTGTAAACATTGTACATTGTTCATTTGATACCAATCGAATTATTCGTGCAAGTGGAACTGCTGAAATTACGGATTTTTCAGAAAGTATTGTTTGGTAACAGTCGTGCTAATAACAGTGTTCTGCATTAACCTGGTGCGATGCTCAAAAGGCTTTGGCTTTCAACGAGGCTGTAAAGTGATAATAGCATAACAGCGGCGGTACTGTATTTAGGTATGGCCACCAAAATGGAAATTAAAACCAATGTGACGTATATAAGTTGGTCAATGTTATTTACACAATCAGAGGGAGTTTAGATCTACGCCAAGTCGTTTACCTTTCAAAATACGGATCTGCCATTGTATTAAAAAAAGACATTTGAAGAACACCAAAGGGAAGTAACAGCATTCGGAAATGAGATATGAAATACTTCCAGTGGACTGGTGAAATAGTTGAACTTTAAGATCAAGCATATATTTTGCCAGAATATTATTACTGAAATCCGGCTTCGAAAATCGCGATCCATGTCCAATCATTCTGTATATGCCATTTACTGTTTTGAAGTTAAAAGTCACTAACGCTTCTGTTTTGTACGAATAGAGGTGATGTTTCTCAGCGATCAGTGTTCTTACCGTGCGATCTCTTTAACTTGATTTTCAGCGAAACTATTATGAGAACTAAAATTGCTGTTCCGCCTACTGCACATTCGCGAATCAATCTGGTATCAGCACCTTGAAAAAGAAACCGTGAAGCATTTATACACCTAAAAACAAATCCACACAGGAGAAGCAACAATGCAAACTATTATATAGGGTCCTTTCAAATCTCACCACACACTGATAGGAAAATGGTAGAATGTACAGTACAGAACAATGAAATCTGGTTTTTTTTCTTAGCTTCTCCAGGCACATACGAGCTATTTACTAAGACTGAGAATAGGCTCGGCTGCATTTTACTATACTTCCTTTGACAATAGATATCAGCAAACCAATTGAACGTGTAATCATCTAACCTAATACAGTTCTGATCTCGATTCAATCTTTCATTTCACGTCTGTCAAGGACATTCTTTAGTACGATCAAAACCCTATAGATAACTTGAAGACACGCCAAAGGAGTTCCGGTGCCTCAACATTCCGCTTCTGCATTGCATGCTGGAATTATTCGCTAAATTCATGACTTTATAGCACTGTACCCTCTAAGCCTCCTGAATGTGTATCGAGCATATCCCACTGTTATGGGATACAGCTTTTCGAGTGACAACCCCGAATTAATGGAAAACTGCATAATGAAAACATAGATAAACACGAGTAGTCCATTTGAACTGTGCTGCCCACAATTATCGGAAGGTAATTACGCAGAGACTGAATTTTGTCAAAGTCTGTTCACAGTTTCGCACCCTATGCATTCGATCCAGGTGGCAATTAACTGTCACGCCTCAGTTTTCAGGAATTCCTACCTTGATTCTGATTTTGTCTCATGTCCACATTTTTCCCGTAAAACTATGTTAATTAAAAACACCTTCACTCACCAGCAGATGGTTCCCCCTTTGTCTTATCACCATGCGACTTAGAGTTTAAGTCTTGCTTTGTCTCATCGTTGTCAAATTTCCGGAAGTTTGCTACCTTACACGTACTATTCGAAATCAATTTCTTAATTCATCTTACACGGTTTAAACTGAAAATCTAAGACACTTGTTTTGAAACACCGTTCACATTGAAAGTTCCCTGCAATCAGGTAATCTGAAAATTTTGCTCTTCTTCCATTTTTGGGTAGCTGTTCTGTGATTGTTCTTAACCAGATTTGATCGACACACCTACATCATTTGGAAACGTTTCCATCTTGCCCGGAGTGCTAGACATTCTGAAAACGTTGAATATTCAGAGTAACACACAAAATGCTGATGATACGCAACAGATCAGGAGCGGAATAAAATAGCGACATTTCGGTACGAGACCTTACATCAGGACGCAATCAAGACACCATCTTACCTTGCTCCAGGATGTAGCTGAAACTGACAGGCACCGTGAGGGAGACATGCGACACCAGGCAGGTGTAAACATCTTTTCCCGAAGCAGACTGATTAATTTCCAATGAACTGTAAGCCTTGTGTAAACCCTCCGCGGTCCGGTTTATCACTGTTTCTATTCCAGTGCGAATTTGACGGTTATTTTTTTGCCAGACGATTTCTAATTCTTTCGGGTAGAAGGCAGCTGTTTTACAGCGGAGCTGCCGAGGAGACGAAAACTCTCCAATGGGAACGATTTCCAATGGAGTTGGGGGAACTTGAATAAAAAGATAGTTACATTGGGTGTTTACCATTCACTTAGTTAAAGTAAATTCCTTTATCTTCCCGCCAATTACAATGACATCTCACTATCAAATTCGTTACCCGCCATAGGTTACCAGCATTTTATAATTTATTTTAAATTCAAGTTCGTAGTTATTAAACCAGACAGATGTACATGCCTAAATGAAACATCCTTCTTCTGGGGTCAACTGCAAAATATAGTCCATGTATTCCCACACAGCAACTGCAGTCACCATCCAGCACATACAGTGCAAAATAAACAAAGTAATATCGAGTCACAATACAGAAACAGCTGAAATGAATAATTCGAGTAAGGCACCGAAAAGGCGAATCTCAGGGGTTCATTGTGAGGAAGACATTCTGTTTTGAATGGTCTTTCAGCTTTATCACACAATTATGTTTGCGGCAGCCCGTTGGCTTTGGAAAATGTTCGTTTCTGTATTTTTAAACTGAACATCTAAACTGAACTATAAAACCCAAAATATGACTGACTTCCATAGTCCGAATGCAATAAGCTCTTGCACATGTTTTTAATATTCTGGTAACTCATTTGTTCAGGTAGTTTTTCCAGAATTTGCGTTGGAGCTTTCCAGTCATCAACATTCACTGATAGAGCTTCCCTCGGAATGTAAATCAATGCTTGTATTTTTTTTTTCCGTATTTAATGTGTTGAATGTGGCAAATCGTACCCTCCATGAAACATTTAGGAACGCAAATGCGAGGCTGATATTAAGCGCATTAATTCTACGTTTTTATTCTTTCATAAACCTGTCTGTCTGCAGCAAAATGCTCGATAGTGACCTGGCACTGCTATCCGAACGATGATACCCTGCAGAGAGGCAATCCAGGAGCTGAACGAACTCCGCTTCTCCCTGCAGAAATTTCACTCAAAGGTGAGCCCAAATTTAACGATTTTGCAAACGTGGACTACCTCCGCTGCAACTATGGTCCGTATCTTACTTACTATTGTCAGATTGCTTTATCAATGTGTCACAACATTTAGCATTTCGGTCTGCCTACAATGGCCATCCTGAGCTCAAGGTTGCACGCACAGCACTGCCACAGACCACATACGGATTACAGATGTTTACTTGCTTGTTTCTGTAAGGCAAATTTGATTTATATAAGTCCCCAGGGCCCGAGATGGAGTACCATGCCACCTTTTTGGGAGGCTTGTGCAGAATTTTAAGGTGTCTTGATAGAGACATTCAAAATGTCCTGACTGACGGGTGAGGTGCCAGAGGACTGGATGTGACTAATATTTTGCAGTTGTTCAAGAAAGGCTCTAAGAATAAGCCGGAATCTTTTAGGCTGGTAAGCCTGGCACTTGTAAACAGTAACTTACTGGAACCAAACATGACAAAACAGATGGGGATCGCACACCTGTTTGGAATGAACATAGCAGATGTTGCACGTGCTAGGAGTAACTTTATTTCTTCTTCAGACTGGCCATTTTTGTCCCTACCTCTGCCCTTGTAGGTCAATTTTGAATTAACGCAAATGAGACAGCGAATCGGCATATCTATGCTCGTTTCAATGGGATCGGCATTGTGGAGCAACACACGGATGAAGCTGTGCTTCTCTCTGTGGAGGATTTACGCAGACGTCCCGTAATTGACATTAATGAAGTGGCTTTGTTTGCCTTTGCCGATGTTTATTAATTACTTATAAATATTTGTAGCTGTGCTCTTCAGTAACTGTAGGATCGAAATCGGCGAAATACGTCGAGATGTGGTAGAATAAAAGCAAGCTGAAGAACGGGCGGATATCATTTAACCTCGACAAGGTTTAGCTTTAAATTAGATGGCTTGTGATTTGCCCTTCAACCGAATTTATGTACAGCGCCCTATCTCTCAAACCCTTTGTCTAAAAATGAGTTGGTTCCGTTCATCCGCTGTTGAAAGCTTTTGATTGTTTAAAGTTGTTGGACTGCAAATATCACGCCACTTTTTCTTTAAATAAAAGGATGTAGGAAAACGACGGGCATATATAGGTCAATTAGCTCGACATTTGTACTCGGAAAAATGCTTGATGCTGTCACTCAGGGATAAATAGCGAAACATTTAAAAAGGAGTGGTTCCATTAGATCAACGCAGCATGGATTCAGAAAGGGCAGGTCCTATTTGACAAGCTTACTGGAGTTCTTCTGATTGCAGTGGATGCAGGGGAACAGGCGGCTGCTGTATGCTTGGATTTCCAGAAGGCTTTCGATAAGTGCCGCATAAGAGAATTATAAATTAGACATGGATGCATGAAGTCGGAAGAAGTGCATTCGCATGGATAGTGGAAAGGCTATCCAATAGAAGCAGAGTGTTGGTATAAATGGGTGTTTCTCTGTGTGGCTGTCAGTGGTGAGTGGCGTGCCACAGGGGTCGGTGCTGGGCCCGCAGTTGTTTACGATTTGTATTGATGATTTGGAAGAGGGGACAGAGTGTAGCGTAGCAGATTCTGCTGTTGACACTAAACTGAAGGGAAAAGCAAATTTTATGGAGGATATCGACAGTCTGCAGAGGGATATAGATAGATTAATTGAATGGGACATGGCCTGGCAGATGGAATATAATGTTGGTAAATGTCAGATTATCCACATTGGAAGGAATAACAGAAGAGCAGATTATTATTTAAATGGTGAAAGATTGCAGCATGATGTCGTGCAGAGGGATTTGGGAGTGCTTGTGCATGAATCGCAAAAATTTGGCTTGCAGGGTCAACAGGTTATTAAGAAGGCAAATTGAATCTTGACTTTCATTGCTGGAGGGATTGAATTCAAGAGCTGGGAGGTCATGCTGCAAATGTACAGGATTCTGGTGACTGCACCTGGAGTACTGTGTGCATTTCTGGTTACCATACTTGAGGAAGGATATATTTATTGGCTTTCGATGCAGTGCAGAGGAGATTCACCAGGTTGATTCCAGAAATGAAGAGGAGACATTGAGTCGCCTGGTTCTATAGTCTCTGGAATTCAGAAGAACGAGAGGGGATCTTATAAAACCATACAAAACTTTGAAAGGGATAGATAAGATAGAAGTAGGAAAGTTGTTTCCATTGGTAGGTGAAACTAGAACTAGGGGACATTGCCTCAAAATTCAGAGGAGAAGATTTAGGACGGAGATGAGGAGAAACTGTTTTTTACAGAAGTGGTGAATCTGTGGAATTCTCTGTCCAGGGAAGCCATTGAGGCTTCTTCACGAATATATTTAAGACACAATTACATAGATTTTTACATAGTAAGGGAATTAACGGTTATTGAGAAAAGGCAGGTAGATGGAGCTGAGTTTATGGACAGAACAAACATGATGTTACTGAAGGCTGGTCAGTCTCAATGGGCCGGATGGCCTAGTCCTGCTCTAATTTCTTATGTTCTTATGGGCTGCCTGAGGAATACGTTGGCAGGAAGAGGGCGAGGCGTTGTGTAGGAATATAAGAATAACAAATATATGGTTGGAAATATCAACGGAACAAATAATAAGTGGAGCAAAACCCAATCTGCAGAATCACATCGAAATAATAAACATAATAATCTGAAAAATATTTCAAAATGATATTTTCCTGTTTGAAGAAAAGCTGGAATGCAAATTAATGGCACTAATTTCAAACAGCAATAATATTTCTGCAATCTTCCTTTTCTTCCAATGCAAAGAGCTGAAAGTTTTCACTTACAAGAATGAAGACACTTACTTAGCACAATAAGCTGAGAGCCACTTCCATTTCTGAATATTTGTTGTTCAGTTTTCACTTGACAGTAATAAACGCCGACGTCTGCGTGTGTCACATTCAGGAGGGTAAATGTGCCGCTGCCTTTCTTTACATTGAACTGATTTCTGCTATCTGGTTCGATAAATGCTTTCTGACCCTCCTTCCACCACGAAACCTCTGCAGTATCTTGTAGTATTGGAAATTTGCAGAGCATGGATTCATTTCCACCGATTGAGACTTTTAAGGTTGGAGGGAATTGTACCACTTTAGGCGAAGATCCTTTTGTGGCTGGCAAAGCACAAGTGAAAATGATGAAGAGAGTTGCATTCACTGGATAACGAATCAGCAGACAAAATAGGCAGAACACGTATGCGAATTGGTTGTTTACTATGGCTAAATTTGCTGCGGGTAAATCATGTATAATATTATAAAATAAATGTTTCGTAGATTGAGCACAAAAATGTAAGCATACCTGGCCAAAACGCGGCGAGCAGAGCCACGAACCAAACGGTTGCATCCACCGACATTGCAAATGAGAGTGGTCAGTCTAAAAGATAGAAATTCACAGGATGTAATAATCAAGTGCACATTATATATGAAGTCACATAGTCAAGGCTACGTCGACGCCTTGGGTAGAAGAAATGCTGTAGATACAGGAAATCCCGTGGAATACACACAACGAGCGAGCGGAGCCTCAGCATCAATGATGAAAAACAGACAGTCCATGTTTCGGGGAAGTTACTTCTTCAGGACTGGAAAGGAAGTGTGAAGCAGTCACAATAAGGAGATAGGGGAGGGAAAGGCGTATAAGCTGGCAGGTGATAAGTGGGGGGATGGGGACTTAAAGAGATGGCACTTGATACGTGGATTTATATTCCATCTCGATAGCATCCAACCTGCTGATATGAACATAGAATTCTCTAACTTTCAGTAATTTCTTCCGTACACCTTTCATCGTTTTCGATTTCCCATTCCGAGTCCCATTGATTCGCTTCTCTTCTCCTCACCTTGCTTATCTGCTGCTCCTCGTTCACTTTTTCCAATCGCCCAAGGTCCTCTCTAAACATATTCCTTCTCATTTAGTCCTTTACCATTTGAAGTTTATAACTGATCAGGGGTGATTGATAAGTTCGTGGCCTGAGGTAGGAGATGAGTTATTAACCAATCTTTCTGCATGATGGCTCACACAGTTGACCTGCATGTGCATGTAACGAGAGCTGTATAATTCATCTCCTTCTACCATAGGCCACGAACTTATCAATCACCCATCTGTGGACACTTTCAGGCGGTCCGAGATCCGTATGCTCCACGACCGCTGGATTAAGCGTATACATTTAGGAGGGGGCTATGTTCAAAAATAAATGTTCCAGGTTTTCTAAAATTGACTCCTTCTACCTTTAGCCACGAAATTATCAATCAAGTCTCACACAGCACAGGAAAATGTCTGTCGACTAATGATGTTTGCATCAATCATAATGCAAACTGAATTCTATCTGAGCGGACATGGTCTACATCGCTCTTTTTTGCCTCTTCATGGGCATGTTTGAATGCATTTTAACCGTTATGCTCAAATCAACACTCTCTTGTAGCACTGTCAATACGCCTACTACTCTCTGCGTCATGTACCTGCTTCGCAACCTCATTTAAATTTTCCTCTCTTATTTCAAGGCGATGCCCTCGGTGAACTGGTGCTAAAATGAATGAGTAGTATCGGTAAAGAGAATGGCAAGGCAAACAGAATGAGAGAATCTCGCTTCACGAGGACATTGACAAACTGTTTAGGAGAATGGAGACCTATATCATGTATAGGGAATGGGTTCAAGCAATTCCCGACAGAAATATAAGATGCACTTCATAGACCTGACGGGAATCATGAGAGTAGAAAGGTAGCATGATACAACTTCTGAATGGAAAACAAAAGGAAATGAGGAAATAGCGACATAGAATTCGCGATGACCGAGCTGTACGTTATTATTTGCCATCACTGTGATGAAAATCATGTAAACGAAGGGATTAAAAGGAATTAACATCATTGCTTTTAACAGATCCGCATGAGAAAAACGGAGATGTCGGGGGACCGAGGTGTTTACGGTGTATGAACTCAGACCGTTTGATGAACTTAAGGCACCTGATCAAATGTATCTGTTGACATTGTGAGAAGCCAGTGGAAAAATTGTAAGGTCTATTGCAAATATATCAGTATCGTTTTTAAAGAAGATTGTATTAACGTAGCATTGGACAGTGGCAAATGTGCATTTTCTTAAGAAGATCTGAAAGGACAGGAGGAGAGCTGAAGGAGGCGAGCCCAGCATTGGTGCGTGGAAACATACTGGAGTGGATCGGAGGGAAAGAATCTATCACAATTTGAAAAGGGAAAGGTTGAAAAAGTGCTGGTCATCATGGATTTGACATTTGGGCTCACACATTGAATTGAGTTGCTTTGATGAAGTGATGAAGAAAATTGAGGAGAGCAGCAATTGGACTATGCCTTCATCGAATTTTGCAAGGTCCCGTATTGCAGGCTTGCACAGAAAACTCGATGACATGGGAGCCAGTGTGAGCTAGCCACCTGAGCACAAGAAATCAAAATTGGTTTAGTAGAGGGAGTCAGGCAGTGATAGTGGAAATTTTATATTAAGAATGACCGCCTGCAACTACAGGTGTACTGAACAGGTAGGCTCCATTTCCAGTATTATTTGTCATCTCCGAAATATTCAGATTAACTTCGTTAATATCCTTCGGAATACAACGAAATTGGTGGTATATTAGACAGTAAAAGATAACTACGACGATAAACTGCGAAAGCAGGACAATAAATTGCAGGTAGAATATTACCCGGACATTTGTGAAGTATTGTAATTTGGTTAGTTAATTATTGGGACAAGGTTTGATGATCAGGGTATTTATAAAGCTTTGAATTTTGCACTACCTGGCTTTCTTGACGAAGATTGTGAACAATCTATAGCCCTAAGCACAAAAGTACACTGCAGATACTGTGGTCAAAGCAACACGTACAACAAGCTGGAAAAACTCAGCACGTCGGGCAGCATCCGTGGAAACGAGCAGTCTACGTTTCGGGCTGAGGCCCTTCATCAGGACTGTTATGCCATAGCCATAACAAGCTAATTAAGGTCTAAGAACTTGGCAAAAGTTATCTGAAAGCTCAAATCTCTTGGAGTGCCCAAACTTTTGCATGGTGGTCCTTTCCGATTTTTCTCTCTAAAAGTGTACAAAACAAAAATAAAAACTGATCTTGCTAAAATTTGGAAAATAATGTTTCATCTTTAACTTTATGACTTTTGGAGATCAGTTCACCTTCTACTTACTTAATTATTCGCAGTGACAGAAATTTTGACCAGGGATGCCCAAACTTTTGCATGCCACCGTATATGCTGACATGCGTAAAAGAAATCCTCAGTGTTGACAGATTCACTGATTGATTCCAATTCGATGTTTGGTTCCAGTCAGGCGCTGGACCATTGCGTGACCTGTGTTCCGTGCATCTGTAGAGAGAGTTGACAGGATGTACTGGGCTTACCAACAATTAAATTGTATGAACTCTCTCCATATCGAGAGTCAAGGGGAACTCTTTGGGCTTGGGCTTGGGTTGGGCACCATCGTTGCTAATCTATGCATTCCAAATAATATCTGTTTGATTGGTAAGGCTGGATGAGGCTGCTAAGTTTCAGAAGCGTTGTGATGGCGAGTGTTCGCCACATGCAGAGCGATAGTTCTTCCTGTGTTCCAGTGCCACATCCTTTCATTGCGAAGTGTCTGCTGTAATGGTCGGTCAGCTCTCGTGCCTCAAGTTAGGATGCTGTTTAGCACTCCCCCACTCCCTCCCCCCGGCAATAATCTTGAACGCCCCCCCCAGACAATTTTTATTTTCTCCAACGTCCTCTTCGGATATGTAACAGTCTCCACTTGTCGGAATTACTGCTTTAGAGTAAAGAAGGTCGTGTTTCCGTGGGATGACTGACCTACTTCGCTGTTCCTAGTGCTATTTACCAGCATCCTTGAACATGTCAAATAATGATTGAAATAAAAGGAAACAGCTCGACGAATTCAATGACCCAGGAAGCGCGTGTGAAGTTAATAGGACGTTGAAAGCTTAGAGCGTGGATCAGTACTTTGAGCTATCATATGGTGGGCATTACAGAGACATGGATTGTTCAGAAACAGGAATGTTTACTTTAAGTGTCAGGTTTTAGATGTTTCAGAAAGGACAGGGAGGGTAGGTAAAGAGGTGGGGGCGTGACGCTGTTGATCAGAGATAGAGTGACGGCTGCAGAAAAGCTGGACGTCATGTAGGGATTGTCTAAGGAGATTCTGTGGGTGGAGGTTAGGAACAGGAAGGGGGTCAATAACTGTACTGGGAGTTTTTATAGGCTGCCCAGTAAGAATAGGGATATCGAGAATCAGATAGGGAAGCAGATCCTGGATAGGTGTAATAATTACAGAGTTGTCCTGATGGGTGATTTTAATTTTCCACATACCCATTGGCATCTCCCTAGATCAAGGGGTTTACATGCGGTGGAAATTATTAGGTGTATTCATGAAGGATTTTTGATACAATATGTACAAACGTAAATAAGCCTACAAGAGGAGAGACTGTACTTGATTTGGTATTGGGAATTGAACCTTTACAGGTATCAGATCTCACAGTGGAAGAGAATTTTGGAGATAGTGACCATAATTCGATCTCCTTTACAATAGGATTGGTGAGAGATAGGGTTAGACAGGTTAGAAAACCGTTTAATTTCATTACGGTGAATTATGAGGCTATCAGGCAGGGAATTGGAAGGTTAAATTGGGAACAGATGTTCTCAGGGAGAAGTACGAAAGAAATGAGGCAATTGTTCAGGAGATATTTGTGTGAACTTCTGCATAGGTACGTCCCAATGAGACAGGGAAGTTAGGGTACGGTACTGGAAGCGTGGTGTACAAAGGTTGCAATAAATCTAGTAAAGAAGAAAAAAAATATTTCAAAAGGTTCGGAGAGTTAGGTGATGTTAGGGATCTAGAAGATTCCCAAGCTAACAGGAAGAAATTTAAAAAGGAAAATAGGTTAGCGAGAAGGGGACATGAGAAGGCCTTGGCATGTAGGATTAACGAAAACCCCAAGGCATTCTACAAGTATGTGAAGAGCAAGAGGATAAGACGTGTAAGTATAGGAGCAATCAAGTGTGACAATGGGAAAGTGTATATGGAAACGGAGGAAATAACAGGGGTACTTATTGAATACTTTACTTTCAGTATTCAGTATAGAAAAGGAACTTGGTGATTGTAGGGCAGACTTGCAGCAGACGGAAAAGTTTGAGCAAGTATATATTAAGAAAAAGGATGTGCTGAAGCCTTTAGAAAGCATCAAGTTGAATAAGTCGCCGGGACCGGATGCGATGTACCTCAGACTACTATGGGAGGCGAGGGAGGAGATTGCTGAGCCTCTGCCAATGATCTTTGAATCATCATGGTGGACGGGAGTGGTCCTGGAAGATTGGAGGGTTGCGAAAGATACATGATAATCTCAGAACAATCAAGATGTTTTTAAATGTCAAGCTCATCTCTGGTTAGGACAAAGGATTGACTGTAAATCTAAATTTCTAATTTGTGAGACAATTTTGTCCACCAGACGAGATAATCCTTTGTAATATCATACCTTTAAATGGCTCTGCCGTCACTACAAACACATTCCAAAATGTTTTCAACAAGATTCAATTTGGATAAATGTTTCAACTTTCAACTTTGGATAAATGATTATTTTTAATGGGTAACAGGGAGCTGAATTGAAGTTAGTTAACTGTAAAATTAAAACTACTGTTTAAAATTACTGTGTGGAAGACATAGGAAACACTGAGCAAGCCACACAGCGTCTACTCAGAGAAATAGTGTGAACACTTCAAGTTAATAATTTCACTTTATTGGATACTTCATGTAGTTAATAAATTTGTCACTGCGATTACCGTGTCTGTGGATTCAAATTCGTTTTCCCCAGTGATAGCAGTTCATCTGAATGTTAGGCAGACTTCACTGGCGGAATGCATTTCCTACGCATGTACTGAGTTATTCTTTGGTCAACTGGTGCCTAAAGGTCATTTCTCTTTAACAATGGTGGATATGAGCAACTTGCCTTCACTTTCCATACCTAGATGAAGCATCGTGGTCTTTCATTTCATTTTCAGAAGACATGGACAATTTATTTTACTAATGGAACCAGGGATGCAACTTAAATTTTCCCGCTGCATTACAGCATGTGTCGATTATTCAAGAACAGTGCATGTTTCCGACAGTTTTGTTGTCTCGATTTTTTTCTTTAGTTTTATGCTACAGTAGTGCAGTTCGTAGCAAAACTGCATTAACGGCGAGTCCTTTGCTTTCATCTTCGGAAAAAGCGCTATTTCCATCCTTAATATCTCGTCTTTCCTTTTCAAGGTTCCTTTGAAGACCCTGACTTGGAGTTACACGCAGACTTCAGTTCTCGCAGAAATGAGACCCGCTCTCCGGGCCTCACAAGCAGCCGCTTTTAAATATGTTGTGGACGCGGCCTGAAAGACCGTCACGTCAGTTTAACAGATTTTCGTGGCTCTTGAGGCGAGTTGCTTCGAGGCCGGTGCCGGTGCCGCCGCCTGATGTGTCGTGGGAGTACACGGAAGAACGAAATCAGCGAGCGGGGGGCTGGCTGTGTGCGCAGATGCCCCAGTTCTTTGGCCGCAGAGCTCGGAAAAGCGACGCAAGAGACTTTTAACACTATAAATCAGCGAGGTGTTTTGTTATGTCTCCCCTCTCGCTGTGAAACGTGGGAGTCCCTTTTTCCCTTATTAAGGAGAGAGAGAGAGCTGTGGTATGTCGAAAAGCGGGTGGACGAGTAGTCTTTGCGTACTGCAAGTCTGTGTTTTTTGATGTTTTGCTGCACGCTTTAGTGCGCGGTGGAGGATGCAGATGCTTTTTTTGTTGGTGTGGGGGGGGGTCATTGCTTTGCTACAGCTTATGCGTGGGAGGGATGAGCTGGGGAATTCTTTGGGGTTCTAACATTCAATTGCCATTCATCTTTGAGGTACTCCTCTATTTTCGAGGATGTTTGTGCAGAAAAAAATTGTATACATTTCTCTGACATTAAATGCACGTTTTAAAACATATTGAATTAAAATTAAGCTTTAGATACATTTGAAAAGGTATAGCTCTTTCATTATTTGAAAAGAAATTACTTCAAAATTTGAATTAATTGCCGTTTTGTTGTCATCATTATGAAATTAGTTAAGTGAAGAGAACATAGCGATATTTAGACAACACTACAGCAGAGATAAAGTTCATATTTGAAACAATGTAAATGTTGGCCCAGTCACTTCCACCTTCCGCTCAAGGAAGGTGTAAATGTCACTGCAAAACTCACCATTGTCTCTACTGAACCCAACTACGTTTAAATCAAACTAACAACATATTGGACCTATATTTAGTCATAGCTGTCGTTGCGGAAGTTTGTTTCGATTTTCAGCTTCTCGTCTTCTTTAAAAGATGTACATCTGTGTACGACACAAGTTCCTGTTTCTGACTAAATGCAGATGTAATTTTGATACGGAGAAGGTGCTGAGCGGCCGAGGCCAACTTGTTAATCTCGTAACTTGTGACCTGTGAAAGTCAATCATATTGACAATTATTTAATCATGCTGCGGCTGCAGAGGCGTCCGACTCTGAAAGAAACCGGTCACATGTGTATCTGTATCTCATTGATTATCAGCGGCAGGCTGTAACCGCAATGCTTGCCTTTTAAAATAAACTTTCTTTTTCTGATTTTCCATTCGGGCTGAAATCTCGTGCTACGGTCCATCTCTCGCACACAGAGTAATGCTCGTGCTCATTTTAACATCCAGCCTTTCATATGAAGGTTAATATAATCTATTTAAGGGAGCGGCAGAATGCTAAGATAAAAACAGCCTTTGTGCAACCGACGCATTGCAATACTAATGTTGCAAATAATCATTTTAAGGATTTGTGATGGTCAAATTGACCTACTGCTTTTGTGGGTGTAGATTCCGGCTTTTTGAATACTGTAATTGTAAAAAAAAAAGGGGAAATAAATTTCGATCAAAAAGCTGCCACTTCATACCTAGAAGATTGAAAGGTGGACCTTTTTACCTGGGTCTCAGTGTCTTCCTGCTTTGCAGTAATTTCGGTCATTATGGGAATAAACTGAAGGCGTGGTACTCTTGCAACTTTCGAAGCATTATCTGGCTATAAAAATTTTCGTGACGCTGTTATGGAGTTGAGAAGATTTAGAATTTCCCGATTTTTCTTTCTTTTTAATTTAAAACTTAGTTTCAGTGTAATCATCAACCATCGTCTAACACAGACCATGAACGTAAAGCCAAGATAATGGTGACTGTGCAAAACGGCAAAATGCGTGATCGGGTGAAATCTGTTTGCATTTCCAGACATGTAGATTCAAAAGCTTTGTAATTAGTGAAATTTCGTAAAATATCATAGGATTTACATTGTCGTACCAGGTTATAATGTTTGTTTTCAGAATGTCAAATATGTATTTTTTTTAAATCACATATTTCTAGCAATATACGAATATCTGCAAAAATAAGATCACATTAAGATTCACGATCAACATTTTTCCACAGTCATTTCAAACTGAGGAATCATTTGTATTCCCGCCAAATGTTGAAACCAGTTTCTAAAGGAAAGTTAAAATGTTAATTGTAAATAAATATGTAATGCAGCCAGAATGGCTTCTTTCTGTTTAGCAGTTCTAAGATTCTATAGAATTGACATGTCATTTGCTTTGCTTGCTGCAGTACTTTTGCTCCTAATTAAATAATTTTAGAAACTAAAGAAACCGTTTCAACTCACCAAATTGGTTTGATTCTCACCTCTTATCAAATAATTATGCTTACATTTAAAGGAAAGGAGAGAACCCATGAGCTTCGGATGAACATTGTATCATTATGCAAATCGATTTTGTTACCCAAATTAAGATAGTCTGAAGACACTTTCTAAACGTGTGCAGCAGTACCCGTTATTCTAATATTGTGTTTTGTGTATTACATTCAGCTTCCTCTTTTGTGAATCTTATACCCTCTCATCTAAACTGTTTTTTTCCCAGTCTGAGTTACATTGTGCTCTTAGCTAATTCAGAAGTACTGGTTACAAAATCTACCTCTAGCTATTTACTTACTTTTTGCTTTGCACTCGATTCTGAAGATAACCATACCATGGCTCTACCTCCAGTACAGTATCACTGAAGGGATATAAGGCAAATATAACCAACTTCCATTTCTCAACTTGTATGCTTCATAATATTGTTTAAAGTAAACACAATAAAATTCGATTCTCCGACTCATTCATATCATTTAATCACTAAAGGAACATCAGGTTGATATTTGAAGACAAGCTAAACAGTGGAATGTTTGCTTGAACGCAAGTTTTCTCTTTTGTCTCCACCTTCATTTTCTCATTCTGTTAATCACTTTCCCCCTCTTTTCTCTCTATGTTTTTCAACTATTTCCAGATAATTTCTGTTATATTTCTTTCTCTTCTGTTCACTTGTGAACTCTGGTGAACCTTAGGAGTACTGTGAGTATCGAAGGTGATATTTCCTGTTGGAAATTTATTTTTCTCTCATCTCTCCAAAGAAGCAATGTTTCTGATTTAAAATTACAGGAATTTCAGCATGCATTATCTTTAAGCCTTCGTATCAGAGAACTGAAAATCATTTTTATTCAGCAGTGATCAGACAACTATTCAGTTACCTCTTTTGATATTTGCTAAAAGACGAAAATTTGGAAAGTTAGCTCTATGGGAATGTCAAAATTTGAAGGAAGATAGAAAATAAGTAACCATCACGTGAGTTTCTATATAGGAAAAGAGATGGATTATATTTGTGAAGCAAAGTTATTATCCCTGTTGGTTATTATCCCTGCTTTAAATGCTTGCATACAGGCTGATATGACAATAAAAATGACGAATTTGCTGACCTTTGAATAGTCACTTAAAAATCTGCGGTTTTTGTGAAATGTTAAGTACAACATTTGGATTCATGGAACAACACAATAAGAGCTGGCGCGACTCAGCGCGCCAGGCAGCATCATCGGAGGGAAATAAACCGTCAATGGCTGGTGCCGAGGCTCTTCATCTGCACTTTATTGTCTAGCCAGGAAATTAGACAGTGAGGAACATGGATTTAAACGTTCTAGTCTTCATCCTTGGTCTTCTCCTTTCCGTTTTTGTAACTGTTAGAAATCTGAAATATTTTTAAAGGTTTTATTTTTATCATTTAAATAACTTATATTTGCATACATGAAACTTTAAGAATAATTTAAGTACTTTAAGAAGAAATGTTTTGTCGATCTATTTAAGATCAAAAATTGTCTCTGAAGTTACTTCTCCGTTTTATATGTACTGGTCATTTATACACACGAACGCCCTAGATACCATTTATAATGGTAAACTTTTATAATGTAAATGGCCTCGTCATATAAAACTTTTCAAATATTCTATGATCTCGAATACGGAGAGTTGCTACAGATAATATTGTTCTGATATCTTGCTAAAGTTACCAATGAGTTCTGCTGGGATACGACTCACCACATGATCAACACAAGATGAAAAACACAGCAGAAAAGTAAATGTAGAAGGTTTTGAAAATAACCGATTAGTTTGGCACCTTCGATGGAGAGAAAAGTCTGCTGGGCGGCTTTCACCATGCAATAAACCCGAAAAAAATATTAATCTGGCATTTTCCGCAGTTGGTTCCTGAGTTCTTGTGGACTCTAAATTTGCAAAATCTAAGGGTTTTGCGTCCTTCCACACTCAAATCGCGAACACCAGATACTACCCAGCTCAGTTACTACCTTGTTTCTTGTCATTTGTAAATATAATGAAACCTCGTAGTCTTAGAACAAACTCCAAATGGTCGCCAATTAGCCCATCAGTACAATATGAGTATTTTTTTCCTGAATCGCATCTCTCCAGCCCTCACACTCGGACCATTTCAACATTCAACTCAAAAAATTTTCTTCAAATCTCATTTTGTAATTCGACTCTGCTGTGGAACATTTCTGACACGCTTTGACAATGCGGTATTAAATAAATGTACCATGATAAAATGCTAGTGTCCACAATTTCAGTAGTCTTTATTTTAACTGAGATTTCGAAGATTTCTTGCGTATTTAAAGTGAAATATTTCAGAACTTTTATCCACGATCCAGATCTCAGCTGTTGTTACTATACACATGACAACACGGTAAAAAACACTTAATTCGCCATTCAGCATTCTGAGAATTTAACCGGACAGGAAATATTATGCATATATGTAGACAATACCTGTATAGCATTTTTTTTAAGGATCTGTGCTTCCATTCATGCAAGGCAATTTTTCCTCACTATCTTATCTTAACCTTAAGCGATATCACCTAAATTCCGAGAGGCAACCGCTTTAGCTGAATTAATGGACAATTTTTTTCAACTGGGCATTTTCACCGTACATTTGTTCGGCGGATTAAAAGAGAGTTTCTCTCCTGGCATTGACTTTACTTTGGTTATTCGAGTTCTGAAGAAGGGTCTCAGTCTGAAATGTCAACTGTTTATTCAATTACATCGATGTTGCCTGAAGTGCCGAGTTGCTTCAGAATTTGATGTACTTTAGCTCTGGGTTTTCCACAACAGCAGAAAATCTTGTATTTATAAATTATATCCAACCTAGGATTACAAATTTCAATTATTCGATGTCCTTAGAAAAATATTCGAATATTTAAAACGGGTATTTAACTGATATTAAAATGGTTGATATACGTTTGTTGTATTTTTAATGACATATCGTGAGTACAGAAAAAACGTACTTTTCTGAAATAGCTTTACGCGTAATTTACTTAAATTAACTTTCTCACTTTTCACTTAAGCGTTAAACGCGATAACGTAGTCAGCTGCAACTTACTCGCCTGAAGCGGTGAAGCTTCTGACCGCATGGAGTTTCCATGATGTCACCAGCTAATGGTGAGTGCAGTTACTTTGCTGTGTGTGCTGTCTCGTTTGGCAAATACATCTGAACTGGGTGCATCTTGTCATTGCAAAGGTAGAAAAGTTCGCAAATACAGACACACACACACACACACACACACACACACACACACACACACACACACACACACACACACACACACACACACACACACACACACACACACACTCACTCACTCTCTCTCTCTCTCTCTCTCTCTCTTTTGCACAATAGGTCCTACACATGCGGCTTGAACGCTAATTTAGATATAGTTTTAAAATCGTTACCATATCTTGATGGAGCACAGCAAAAATAATAATTTTAAACACGTTCTGATTCTGAGCATTTCAGATAATATGACTCGTGAGTGAGCCGTTAAGCACACTAAAAGTTAGGTTACCAGAAGGAGTACAAAAGAGAAGAGAAACACTACATTCCAAAGTTAAGGTTCGGCATTGTTCCCCGTCGAAAACAAAGGATCATTGATGGTTGGGGAATGGGGTAAACTGCAAATCAGCCGAGGTATACTTTTAACTCTAGGGGTGGGCCTGAAAAACGGGATAGAACCAGGAGCAACAAAAGCACAGAGAGATTTGAAAGGATAGATGACAATTATAAAATCCGTGTTTTGCTTCACTAAATGGCAGAGTGGATCGGTGAGCGCGTGGATTTCAGATAAACAGGTCGCATGCACAAATCATAACCAGTCACATGGTGATATAGACCAGTTCTTAGAATTAGATATCCACATTCGCCCGCATATACAGTCCCCCAGTAATGTCCTCTCGCCCAGGAGTGCACAAGGGAGCACAAAGGCAGACATTTCTTCGGCATCCTCTCGGACTGCAACACTCTGAAACTGTTCAATACGATTGCTTTCCCAGCACAATAGCCAGGAAAGTCAACCAATTGTCGCACATTCTTAGTGACCGTGACTCGAAGTTTTCTGAATTATAAAGACACTTTACTTGCTAGGACACAACATGACCCCACATCTATATTTCTGTAAGAGTACTATCTTCATACTAATGCACCCATTGTTGACTGAACACCTTTTCACTCATCGTGCATTCATTTACGTTCCTACAAATCTAAGTGGTGTAGTATGGGGCATGTCCGCGTGACCCATCGCCCAGGGCTCACGACCTACTTTATTCATAGAAACATCGAAAACCTGCAGCACAATACAGGCCCTTCGGCCTATAAGCTTGTGCCAAACATGTCCCCACCCGAGAAATTACTGGGCTTACCTATAGCCCTCTATTTTTCTAAACTCCATGTACATATCCAAAAGTCTCTTAAAAGATCCTATTGTATCCGCCTCCAGTAGATTTGCCGGCAGCGCATTCCACGAACTCACCACACTCTGTTTAAAAAAAAACTTACGCCTGACATCTCCTCTATACCTGCTCCCCAGCACCTTAAACATGTGGCCTCTTGTGGCAACGATTTCAGCCCTGGGAAAAAGCCTCTTTTTCCCACACGATCAATTCCTCTCAACATCTTATACACCTCTATCGGGTCACCTCTCATCCTCCATCACTCCAAGGAGATAAGGCCGAGTTCACTCAACTTATCCTCATAATACATGCTCCTCAATCCAGGCAACATCCTTTTAAATCTCCTCTGCACCACTTCTATGGCTTCCACATCTTTTCTGTAGTGAGGCGACCAAAACTGAGCAGATACTGACCAGGTTCCTATATAGCTGCAACAATACCTCTCGGCTCCTAAATTCAAATACACGATTGATGAAGGCCAATAAACCGTAACCCCTTCTTAACCACAGAGTCAACCTGCCCAGCTGCTTTGAGCGTCCTATGGACTCAGAACCAAAGATCCCTTAGATCCTCCACACTGCCAAGAGTCTTCCCATTAATACTATATTATGCCATTATATTTGACCTACCATAATGAACCACTTCACACTTATCTGGGTTGAACTCCATCTGCCACTTCTCAGCCCAGTTTTACATCCTCTCAATGTCCCGCTGTACCGTCTGACAGCCCTCCACACTATCCACAACACGTCCGACTTTAGTGTAATCTACAAACTTACAAACCCATTCTTCCACTTCCTCATCCAGGTCATTTATAAAAATCACGAAGAGTAAGGTCCCAGAACAGATCCCTGAGGCCTTCCACTGCTGACTGACCTCCATGCAGTGTATGATCCGTCTACAACCAGTCTTTGCCTTCTGTGGGCAAGCCAGTACTCGGTCCACAAAGCAATGTCCCCTTGGATTCCATGCCTCTTTACTTTCTCAATAAGACTTGCATGGAGTACCTTATCAATTGCCTTGCTGGAATCAGTATACACGACATCTACTGCTCTCCCTTCATCAAAATGTCTTGTCACATCCTCAAAAAATTCAATGAGGCTCGTAAGGCACGACCTGCCCTTGACAAAGCCGTGCTGACTATTCCTAATCATATGATACATCTCCAAACGTTCATAAATCCTGCCTGTTAGGATCATCTCTATCAACTTACCGACCACTGAGGTAAGACTCACTGGTCTATAATTTTCTGGTCTATCCCTACTCCCTTTCTTGAACCACATTCACAACCCTCCAATTCTCTGGAATCTCTCCCGTCCCTATTGTGATGCAAAGATAATCCTCAGAGGCTCAGCAAACTAATGCCTCGTTTTCCGCAATAGCCTTGTGTACATCTCATCCGAGCTCGGTGACTTATCCAACTTGATGCTTTCCAGAAGCACCAGCACATCCTCTTTCATAGTATCTACATGTTCAAGCTTTTCAACCCCCTGCAAGTCGTCACTATTATCACCAAGAGCTTTTTCATTGAGCCCCTGTGTTTCAAATTTGCAATCTGCAAGCTCATGCAAAGTATTATTATTATTATTATTATTATTATTATTATTATTATTATTATTATTATTATTATTATTATTATTATTATTATTATTATTATTATTATTATTATTATTTCGAGCTGGTAAAGCCTAAAGCGCGGGAATAGACAAACAAGCTATTTTTCTCAACTGCTAGCAAAATTCAGAATGGTGTTTCGTATTCAGGCTTTCTGGAGATTTTTCAAAAATAATACGGTGCAGACCTAATTGTTGAATGCTTTTGTATAATGACTTTGGGTTGATATCAGTTGCAGATATCACTATTGAGACAAAGCATACCCTGCTCATTTTCCAAAGTCTTTCAATTTTCTCTTTTAATATCAAGTTATTGTCACTCACTGAATTCTATATATTGTATGTTTTTGGACTGGCTATAGTAATTAAGTAAGTTGTTCTTGCTTGCTTATCGTGTAATATTTATGTCCAAACGTGTCACGAGATGGGCGTTAGGAACGTACTCAAATGCAAGACCCAGACACTGAAGTACTAGGGAGAGGACCATGTGTATCAAGAAAGCAAAGGAAGTGGGAAAGAAACGACGCTGGACCAGACACAGGCCCTGGACTACATTAGCAGACAGGGCATGGGATAGGACTAGAATAGGAAAGTGGGACCTGGACGAGGAACTTGGAACTAGGAACCCTGACAAGGAATCAGAGCCAGAGCCTGGACAGGGCCACAGAACCTGGTTCTTGACTCGGGCTCGGACTCCGGATCCAGGCGGGAACTGGACCTGGCTAGTAACAGGACTGGACTGGGGGGGCAGGACGCGGGACTCCAGGGCTGGGCGTGGGCAGAAGCTTAAAGACTTGGAGGAGGACATGAAGCTCACTCTTTGTCTTGATCGAGGGAGAGCAGCAACGCAGAGCCTAGGTCGAGGGAGAGCAAAGCAGAAGCGGGGGAGGCGAAGCTGGACGCGGACACTAGCCCTGGACGAGACCAGGACTCAAGGCCTAGGCTACGACTTGGACTTGCACACGGACTGCTGCACAGGAACACTGAGCCTCGGACTGGAGCACAGAAACACTGTGCACTGACTGCTTCTTCTGCATGAATCATCTTACCTTCTGTATTTATAATATTTTTTAGTGTTGTGCAATGTCCATTTCCAGTGAACTTTGACCAATTCAACTCTCATGCCGTTGCAATTTCCTTTCTTCAACTGAAATGCTGACACATTGTATTTTATTTTTTCCCTCCCAAATTTCAATGTGAACTCGATGATGTTGTGATCTCTGTTCCCTAAGGGTTCCTTAACAGTCAGCTCTCTTATCACCTCCGGATTATTGCACAACACCCAATCCGGCACAGTCAATCCCCTCATGGACTCAACAGCAAGCTGTTCTAAAAATCTCTCCCTTGAACATTCTACAAACTATCTCTCGAGATCCAGTACTGATCTGGCTTTTCCAATGCACTTCCATGTTAAAATCCCCAACGATTATCATGGCATTGCCTTTCTGACACACTTTTTCCATCACCTGCTGTAATTTGAAATCAGCATCCCGGCTGCTGCTTGGAAGGCTGTATACAACTGCCATTAGGGTCCATTTACATTTGCCATTTCTTAAGTGTACCCATAGAGTCTCTACATCTACATATCCTATATCATCTCTTTGTAATGATTTAATATGATTTCATAATCAAAGAGCCCCACCAACCCTCTGTCTACTAATCCATGTTTCTGAAACACCGTTTAACCTAGTACGTGAGAATCACAATATCAGCCATCGTTCAGCCAAGTTTCAGCGAAGGACGCAACGTCATATTTGCCAATCTGTATTTAAAGATCCATCTTATTCTTTATGTTGGGTGCATAGAAATAAAACACTTTCAGTCCAGTATTTGTTGTTTTCTGGTTTAACTACACCACGCCTGTGTTGCCCTGTAACTCGTGCCAGTGGCTGCGATTAAGCCTCATCTTTTGACTGTTCTTTCTATCATCTCTTTTGCACTCTATTTTTGATTTATTTCTGTTCATCCCTTCCTCTACCCTATCACTCCGGTTCCCATCCGCTTGTCAATGGTTTAAACGCTCCCTAACAGCTCTATTAAATGTGCCCGCGAGGATATTGGACCCCCATTGGGTTCAGGTGTAATCCGTCGTTTTTGTACAGGTCATACCTCCCCGCGAAGAAGCCCCAAAGATCCAGGAATCTGAAGCCCTGTCCCCTACAGTAGTCTCTCAGCCATACATTAATACGCCTCATCATACTATTTTGCACTCGCTAGCGGTGGCACAGGCAGCAATACTGAGATTAGTACCCAAGAGGTCCTGCTTTTCAGCTTCCTACCTAACTCCTTGAATTCTCTCTTCTTGGCCTCCTTCCTTTTTCTACCTTTGTCATTCGGATCAACGTGTACCAGGCCTTTTGGCTGTTCAACCTCTCCCTTCAGAATACTCTGCACCCGATCCCAGACACCCCGTAGCCTGGCACCTGGGAGGCAACGCACAATGCAGGAGCCTCTATCAGGCTGACAGAGCCTCCTGTCTGTTCCCCTCACTATGGAATACCCTTTGATTATTGCATTCCTCATCTTCCATTTTCCCTCCTGTACCACGGAACCAGGCACAGTGCCATAGACCCAATCGCCTTGGTCGCCCACTGTCAAGTCATCCCGCTCAACTGCTTCCAAAACAAGATAACGATTGCTGAGGGGGATGGCCACATGGGTGCTCTCACCTAATTGAGCTCTCCCACTCGCTTCCCTGACAGTCACACACTTATCTAACTCATGCAGCCTCGAGGTGACTAGCTCCTTGTAGCTCCTCTGTATCTCCTGTTCACTCTCCCCAATTATCTGTAGATCATCGATCATCGGTCTGTCAGGAGTGGCATCTCGGTGAACCTGGCGTCGATGTGGCCTTCTGCGAGAATGGAAAATTCCTGGGATTCCAATATCTTATACCCGGAGCAAAGTACTATCCCTACCAACATGCGCGCTCTTCCTTTGAAACTGAAAAGTAAAACCAAAAACGAAGTCCACCTACCCACTGACCTCGCCGAAGGCTCAATGAGCCAAAGCCTGCCTCTTCTACTGTCGCCATTGGCCTACTCCCGACAATGGCCGCTCCGCTTAACCAGTCTGTACTTTTATTTAGTTCGCCGAGCTCAGCTGCCTCCGCTGACAGGCCTCGCACAATGGACTAACGCCCGCGAAGCTCTCGTTTTAAATAACTGAGATATCAGTACCGTCTTTACGCAGGAATTTGCTACCGAAGCACTGAAAAGTGGCAAATGGGCTTTCATTTCAGAAAGCCCGCAAGTACAGGTGGCAAGCTAAATATCGGTGCTGGGAAAGATACTGGCATGAAGGACAATATCTATCATAGTTTGGAAAGGGGAAGAATATAAAAGTTACAGTAAGCACGGATTTCTCAAGGAGAATCGTCTCTCACTAACTTGATTCAGTTGTTTTGAAGAGGCTATGCAGATAATTGCTGAAGGCAGGACAGTAAACTCTATCTTAATTGAATTTTGCACAATGCCGTACAACAGTCTAGTATAGAATGCTGGGTGATACGGGAGCAAGAGTAAGCCAGCCAACTGAGCACAAGAGCACAAAATTGGTTTCCTAGAGGAACCAGATGGTGATAGTGGAGATTTGGAACCAAGAGTAAAGGCTTGCAACTAGTGACGTACTGAAGAGCTGGGTTCTGGTTCCAGTATTGTTTGACATCTCTAAGATATTTAGTTGATAGTATTTTTAAGTTGTTAATAAATGTCAGGATACAGTGGAATTAGTGATATATCAGACAGTGAAAATTCACTAAGACGAGGAACTGGGAAAGTGGGCCAAACAATTGCAGATAGAGTTCAAGTGGGACATTTGCAAAGTGTTGCATTTTGGTTAGTTAAACTGGGGCAGGAATTGAGCAATAGATTGTCATGGGCGTTGAAGTAGAACACGGTGGCTGAGAGATACAGGCACGTTGATCCGTAACATTGTCGACAGAGGTAGACAGGCTGGTAAAGAAGCTGTTTGTCACAATTAAATCAACAGTTCGGAATCCGAATCAGTTTTCTCATCACCGGCATGTGTGGTGTAGTTTGTGAACTTAGCAGCGGCATTTCAATGCAATAGACAATGCAGAAAACGAAAAATAAATAAATACAATAAATAGATAAATGAATCTATATGAGTATATGTATATTATATAGATTAAAACGTGCAAAAACAAAAATAACATGTATTTAAAAAGTGCTAGTACTCATGGATTCAATATCCATATAGGAATCCAATCGCAGAGGGTAAAAAGCTGTTCCTGAATTGCTGAGTGTGTGCCTTCAGGATTCTGTATTTCCTACTTGATGGAAACAGTGAGAAAAGAACATGCCCTGCGTTTTACAGGTCTTTAGTTATGGACGCTGCTTTTCTGAGACACCGCTCCTTGAAGATGTGCTGAGTACTTTGTAGGCTTATACCCAAGATGGAAGTGACTAAATTTACGACTCTCTGCAGCTACGTTTGGTCCCGCGCAGTATCCCACCACTCCCCCACCCCATACCAGACAGTGACGCAGTTTGTCAGAATGGTCTCCACAGTACACTTATAGAAGTTTTTGTGTGTATTTGTTGACATACCACATCTCTTCAAACACAAACGAATTATAGTCGGTGTCTTGCCTTCTTTATAGCTGCATCGATATATTGGGTGCTGGTTAGATCCTCAGAGAGCTTGACACCCGGGATCTTGAAACTGATCACACTCTTTGCTTCTGATCCCTCGATGAGGATTGGTGTGTATTCCTTTATCTTACCCTTCCTGATGTTGACAAGCATCTCTTTCGTCTTAATGACGGTGAGTGTAAGTTGTGGCAATGAGTCCAGGGTCTGGAACGTCATGTTCAACTGTACAAATCGTTGATGAAAGAGTGTATTGTGCATTTGTTGTTGAAATGTAAGCTGTACATTTTGATCGTCAACAACAGAATAGATACGATGAAACTTGAGATAGTGCAGAAAAGATTGACAAGTATGTTAGTACGTCAGCGTGCTTTTAACTGTAGGAAGAGACTCGGGCTATTCATCCCTAGAGCAGAGGTTGTTGTATATGGTGACCATATACATATAATTTCAGGAAGGGCGTAGGTCGGAATATGATAAAAGTATTTTACCCAGAATCGGTTCACTGAAAATGAGAATACATCGATTCCAGACGAAAGAGAAAATATTTAAAAGAGTCCAGTGGAAGTTTTTCAATAAAAGAGGATTTTTAAATGGAACCCTAACCCTAACCCCAGCAAGCAAACGATAACAACCCTCCAAGAGACCATGATTTGCAATACAGAAAAACTATTCGCCCTGGCAACGAATTCAACACTCCCTATCTCCCGAATAAAGGGACACATAGCGAGAGAGGGGAGCAAGAAATCAAACAACTCTTTCAGTTACGGATTTAAAGTCTGCTGTATCGCTCTTTTTCGAGTTCTCTGACTTGATAAGTGGCAGTAAGCCCCTAAGTAATGACAGCAACAGTGTGTGTGTGCGCGCGCGTGTGTCTCTGTGTGTGTGTGAGAGAGAGAGAGAGAGGGAGAGAGAGAGAGAGAGAGAGAGAGAGAGAGAGAGAGAGAGAGAGAGAGAGAGAGAGAGAGAGAGAGAGAGAGAGAGAGAAGAGAGAGAGAGAGAGAGAGAGAGAGAGGAGAGAGAGAGAGAGAGAGAGAGGAGAGAGATGAGAGAGAGAGAGAGAGAGAGAGAGAGAGAGAGAGAGAGAGAGAGAAGAGAGAGAGGAGAGACGAGAGAGAGAGAGAGAGAGAGAGAAAGCTTCCAGTAAATAAGAAAAGAGTGTGACCCACACCTATGGAATAAATTTCAGTGCAAAAAACCTACCTGGAGTTTAGAAATGCAAGCTATCTTCTCCTGCTAGTAGGGAATGAATGGAATCACATTGAAGGAGAAAACGATAGAAATATACTTCACAAATATTGACCAGATTGTTTTTAATGCAACAGATGCTTGCTAATTGAAATTTGTACTGAAAAAAATGTATTCAGCTCTTTGAAAGTAGTGATAACAAAGAAAGACATATATTTAACTGGCAAACACGAGGAACTCTGCAGATGCTGGAAATTCAAGCCACGTCACAAAATGCTGGTGGAACGCAGCAGGCCAGGCAACATCTATTGGGAGAAGCGCTGTCGATGTTTTGGGCCAAGACCCTTCGTCAGGACAATCGATCATGCAAGAAACGAAACGTAGCGATTCTCTGGCCTGCACTCATTTTATAATAACTGGCTATGAACTGCAATTTGATTCTCAGCTTCACAGCTTCTTTGATGTATTTACATCTGCGGGCAATGCATGTTTGCTCTGATGTTTGGACGCCTGTGTGTAATTCGAATCGGGAATCTGCAGAGCGGCATAAATCATTCAGTCAGCTCCAGTTATTTTATTCTGTGAAGTAATCCAAAATCAGCGGTTAGTCGAGCATTTATTGACTAACTGAATCACACGATTGTAAAATAAATTAGAGATGTCCTCATAAGTAATGAACTTTATTGCTTATCCTTTATACAGAATTATGTCAACATTCTTTCAAGATTTCCCTTAATTAATGATATATTAGAGTTTTTTTCCTTACTTCAAAAGAACTTTAACAAAATCAAGTTACGAGAGCAGAGAAATCCTTAAAGTAGCAATTATGGTACAGATTAATTGTCTAAATTAAAATACAGTCGTATTTTCTGTCATCTGTGACTGATTGGCGCATCCTGTTTCGTTTATGGAGCTCACAGGTGTTTGCTCAGCCACATTGCCAACACAGTTCCAAATGCACGTGGACATTGATGTCAGTGGACAGCGCATAACAGATAGAATGAACGTTGGCACTTTGTTCAGTCAGGCTCTCTGATTACAGTTTTGTCACAATTCGGTATTTCCCGGAGCCCATTTCTCCTCGGTTATTATCAAACACTCGTGTTTATTATGGGCAGTGGTGTGCTCAACTGGTGCTTGTTCAGCCTGTTAGAAAAACGTATTTAATACAGCTAACTGTTACAGAGCTCAGTGAACCTAAACTAAATTAGATTTGCCAAACCTAAACACAGAGGATAAAAAAAAACTGTTGGAATAACATTTTGTCTGCGCACAATGGTACTGTACGTACATCATACAAGAGGTGGGACGTCGACCCTTTCAGGCTGGAAGTCGCTATATTTAGACATTCAAATCACCATTTTTAACAGTCCTAGGAATAGAATGGGGTTCTCAGTTCAGACCATCTCTGTTTTTTCATCTCCTAAATCCTATCTCTTACGTCGCTGTAAATTCTGTGCATGGGCACAGGCCTACGTTCTATCTTCTACGCATGCGTCATATCGTCGTAATCATTGCTCTTATCAGGATTCGTCCCTGCGGTACAAACTGAAATTGTGACCCTTACCATTCACATTAAGTTGAGAATATTGGACCAACTGGCAAGTCCCGATGCTAAGTTTCGCTTAACTCTAGTCGGAAACAGGGGAGCGGCATCCTGGGCCTCTGTTGATTTGATTGGTTTTGCTGGTAAATCGCGTAAATTACGATCGTAGTAGGTAGATCCAATGGACGTAGTTGTTACAGTAAATGGTAAAAAAATGTCATTTGTTTTGCTGAAATAATGGCATAGCATTCGAGAGTAATCAACTAATAGTAAAAAAATTATCATAAAGGCTTCATCTTCAACTTAGATATTACTCTAAGCAGTAGCCCTACATTTCCGGAAGTGTTACGAACACTGGTAGAAGTTTTAGCGGAATTCTACCATTATGAAATCTGTGATGTATGAATGACTATCTTATCTTAGTTGCTGCAGTCGCTCCATTTGCACCTAAAGTCCTTAGGTAAAATTAAAACTAAATGCGTTAAACTGGGGAATGTGATTAATGAAACACAAGAAGACAAGGGTTATAATGAGAATGAATCCAGGTAGCAAAAAAAAAAACATTGTAGTTCTGGAAACATGAAGTAAAACAGAGAAATAAAACACACAAATTGTTAGTAGATCAGGAACCACCTGTTAAAGAGAAATAGTTAATGTTCATGTTGCAGAGTGCGGAAGGGTCTTCAATATGGAATGTCAACTGGTTCTCTTTCCAAAATCGGTCAGTAGCTACAGATTATTTTCTGGTTTGAATCCAAATGGGAGACAACAATACTTTTATCCGTTCTAGGCTTTACTTCCCACATTGAGTATAATACTCATTTAGCGTTGCATCGTGGACGAGAAGGTGCTATGTGGAGTTTCGTTTAACACATGGTTATCATTGTTCACCACATACTACAAGGTTTTGTTGCAAGTATATTCGATTCAATTGCAGCTTATACACTGCTGTGGGGATCATTGTTGCGGATCGGGTTTAAAACTGCATTTAATATTGCAAAGACTATTTCAACAAAACAGTATTTCGTTACATTTTTACCTTGCTTACTGTCCGTTAGATCAAATGTAACACACATTACGAATTAATTCGTGCACGTACTGTACTTTCCCATTGTCCAGTCAACTGCGATTCCCGTAAACTAGCATTTACTAGTTTCTCACAGTCTCAGATGCGTGTAGAATTATTCGTCAAAACAACTGATCTTCCAATGGTAAATATTACCGTTCCCCTTCCAATCCAACCGGCTATGAACCGGTGTGGAATCTTGAAAGGAATCAGGAAGCAGATGCAACGGATACATTCAAATAAATCTTGGATATTTACTTGAAAATAAATACTTGACGGGGAAAATAGTTTATTTTTTCCTACTACGTTCCAAAGTGTTTTAGAATAAAATAGATCCATGATATCTTTGCTATGTGGATATCCCGCACTGAAACAAGACCAGTCGCTTCACCTACCGTGTCTACATTCTGACATCCGTCCGAAGAATTTGAGTTACCCCCTTGAGAAAAGAAATCAAAAAGAAATGATTTGCATTGTAAACACTAAACATTATTCATTTGATACCAATCGAATTAATCGTACAAGTGGAGCTGCTGAAGTTACGGATCTTTCCGAAAGTATTTTTTGGTAACAGTCGTGCTAATATATTGTGTTCTGCATTAACCTAGTGCTATGCTCAAAAGGCTTTGACTTTCAACGAGGCTGTAAAGTGATAATAGCATAACAGCGGCGGTACCGTATTTAATTTTGGCAAACAAAATGGAAATTAAAACCAATGAGACGTACAGAAGTTGGTCAATGTTATTTACAGAATCAAAAGGAGTTAAGATCTACACCAAGTCGTTTACGTTTCAAAATACGGATCCGCCATTGCATTAAAAAAAGTCATTTGAAGAACTCCAAAGGGATGTAACAGCATTCGGAAATGAGAATTGAAATACTTCCAGTGGACTGGTGAAATAGTTGAACTTTAACATCAAGTGTATATTTTGCCAAAATATTATCACTGAAATGCGGCTTCTAAAATCGGGATCCATGTCCAATCATTCTGTAAATGTCATTTACTGTTTTAAAGTTAAGAGTCGTTAACGCTTCTATTTTGTACGAATAGAGGTGATGTTTCTCAGCCATCAGTGCTCTTACCGTGCGATCTCTTTAACTTGATTTTCAGCAAAACTATTATCAGAACTAAAATTGCCAATCCGCCCACTGCACATTCTCGAATCAATCTGGTATTAGCACCTTGAAAAAGAAACCGTGAAGTATCTATACATCTAAAAACAAATCCACATATGAGAAGCAACAGTGCAAACTATTATATAGGGTCCTTTCAAATCTCACCACACACTGATAGGAAAATGGCGGGATATGCTGTACAGAACAAGGAAATGTGGTTTTTAGTTTCTCCAGACACATACGAGCTATTTACTAAGACTAAGAATAGGCTAGGCTGCTTTTTCATATACTTCTCTTGACAATAGCTATCAGCACAACAATTGAACGTGTAATAATCTAACCTAATACAATTCTGATATCGATTCAACCTTTCAAGTCACGTCTGTCAAGGACATTCTTTAGAACGATCAAAACCCTATAGATAACTTGTCGCCTCGCCAAAGGAGTCCCGGTGCTGCAACAATTCGCTCAATGCTGAAATTACTCGCTAACTTCATGAGTTTATAACACAGTGCCCTCTAAGCCTTCTGAATGTGCATCGAGCATATTAAACGTATTTTCCCACTGTTATGTTTTCCACAGCTTTACGAGTGTCAAACCCTAATTAATCGAAAACTGCATTATACAAACTTAGATAAACACGAGTCATCCATTTGAACTGTGCTGCCACTGGTATTGGAAGGTAGTTACGCAGAGACTGAGTTTTGTCAAAGTCTGTTCACAGTTGCGCATCCTATGCATTCGTTCCAGGTGTAATTACGTGTCACGCCTCAGTGTTCAGGAGTTCCTATCTTGATTCTGATTTTGCCCCGTGTCCACATTTTTCCGGTAAAACTTTGTTAATTAAACACACCTTCATGCAGTAGCAGATGATTTCCCCCTATGTTATATCACTATGTGATTTAGAATTTAAGTTTTGCTTTGTCTCATCTTTGACAAATGTCCGCGAGTTTGCTACCTTACACGTACTACTCGAAATCAATTTCTTAACTCGTCCTACACGATTTAAACTGAAAATCTAAGACATTTGTTTTGAATCACCATTCACATTGAATGTTCACTGCAATTAGGTAATCTGAAAATTTCCCCCTTTTCCATGTTTGGGTAGCTGTTCTGTGAGTGTACTTAACCAGATTTGATCGACACACCTATATCATTTGGAAACGTTTCCATCTTGCCCGCAGTGCTAGAAATTGTGAACATGTTGAATATTCAGAGTACCACATAAAATGCTGAAGGTACGCAGCAGATCCGGAGAGGAATAAAATAACGACATTTCGGTCCGATACCTTAAATCAGCACGCAATCAAGATACCATCTTACCATGCTCCAGAATGTACGTGCAACTGACAGGCACCGTGAGGGAGATATGCGACACCAGGCAGGTGTAAACATCTTTTCCCAAAGCAGACTGATAAATTTCCAATGAACTGTAAGCCTCGTATGAACCCTCCGCGGTCTGGTTTATCACTGTTTCTATTCCAGTGCGAATTTCCATGTAATTTTTTTGCCAGACGAATTCTAATTCCTTCGGGTAGAAGGCAGTTGTTTTACAGAGGAGCTGCCGAGGAGACGAAAACTCTCCAATAGGAACGATTTCCAATGGAGTTGGGGGAGCTTGAATAAAAAGATAGTTATATTGGGTGTTTGCCATTTATGTAGTTAAAGTAAATTCCTTTATCCTCCCGCCAATTACGATGACATCTCACTATCAATTTCGTTACCGGCCATAGGTTACCGTATTTTATAAATTATTTTAAGTTCAAGTTCAAGTTCATAGTTATTAGACCAGGCAGATTTACATGGCTAAATGAAACATACTTCTTTTGGGGTCAACTGCAAAATACAGACCATGTATTACCACACAGCACATGCAGTCACCATCCAGCACATACAGTGCAAAATAAACATAGTAATATCGAGCCACAGTATAGAAACAGATGAAAGGGAGAATTGGAAGAAGACACAGAGAAGGCGAATCAAAGGGGCGCAATATGAGGAAGAGATTCTCTTTTGATTGTGACACAAGGGGACTTGGAGACCTGACCCGAATGCAGGACGCAGGCACTGAAGTACTAGGGCAGGACAGGAACAACTAAAGGATAGAACAAGATGGGGAGACCGTGGCGTGCATGAAGCACGTGGCATTCAAAGATGATCCTGTGGTTCAGAAATTAGAGTTCATGGCGAGGCAGGACCCTGCAGTTCATGGCGAGGGAAGATCTTGGCTAGGCTAGAGGATGGGTTTATGGGACAAGGAATGCTGGGAGGATAGCCCACTGGGCGGACCGCCTAACTCCTGGGCAGGACCCGGCCTCCCAGGCAGGAACACAGGGACCTGGGCAGGTGAGGAACACAACCCGTCAGAAGAGAGGGGTAGGAAAGAGTCAGAGTCTCCGGCCGGGCAACGGCAGTCCGGCCTGCTTACCCGACGGAGGCAAGGGATCGGAAGGGAACTTGGTCCAGGGTGGCTATGAGAACGAACTTACAGAACTGGTTGATTAACAGTGGGTACTCCAAGCCGGGACGAACAGAACGAAACAGGGTGAACAGTGCAACCAGGACGAACCAGGTCGAAATAGGATAAATAGGGCGACCAGCGCAAACAGGACGAAATAGGTCGAAACGGGATAGACAGGTGAACACCGCAACAGCGTGAACAAGGCGAACCGGACGGAACAGCGGGAAAAGCTCATACAAGGAAAAGCGGCGTATGGAACAAAACAGGACGACCACCCAACTAGACTCAGTCCCAGAGGCCCTAATGTACACATGCCAGCCGATAGGCATCAGGTGCGCCTCCTTAAGCCAAGATGATCCTATTTGAACTTAAGGGTGAAAGGATCGACGGCTACAAGACCCGGAATGCGGGCAAACCTGACCGGACCATAACACAATGGTTTTTCAGCTTTATAACACGCCGGTGTTTGCGGCAGCCCTTTTGGCTTTGGAAAATGTTCCTTTCTGTATTTTCTTCATTTCCAATCAAAACTGAACTAGAAAACCCAAAATATGAGAATTCCACAGTCGGAACGCAATTAGCTCTTGCACATGTTTTTAATATTCTGGTAACTCATTTGTTCAGGTAGTTTTTCAGAACTTGCGTTGGAGCTTTCCAGTCATCAACATTCACTGATAGAGCTTCCCTCGGAATGTAAATCAGTGCTGATTTTTTGTTCCGTATTTAATGCGTTGAATGTGGCAAATCGTACCCTCTATGAAACATCTAGGAACGCCAATGCGAAGCTCATATTAATTGCATTTATTCTACGTTTCTATTCTTTCATAAACCCGTCGGTCTGTGGCAAAATGGTTCGATAGTGACCTGGCACTGCTATAAGAAAGCTGATGCCCTGCTGAGAGGCAACCCAGGAGCTGAACGAACTCCGCTTCTCCCTGAAGAGATTTCACTCAAAGGTGACCCCAAAATACATGATTTTGCAAATGTGGACTGCCTCCGCTAAAACTATGGTCCGTATCTAACTTATGAAAGTCTATTGTCAGATTGCTTTATCAATGTGTCACAACATTTAGCATTTCATTCTGCCTACAATGGTCATCCTGAGCTCACGGTTGCCCGCACAGCACTGCCACAGACCATATACGGATTACAGCTGTTTACGTGCTTGTTGCTGTAAGGCAAATTCTTTTGTAAAAATCCACAGGTCCCGAGTCCCATCCAACCTTTTTTGGGAGAGTTGTGCAAAATTTTAGTTGCCAGGATAGAGCCAATTATAAAGTCCTGACCCATGGGTAAGGTGCAGGAGGACTGGAAGTGACTAATATTTTGTAGTTGTTCAAGAAGGGCTCTAAGAATAAGCCGAAATCTTTTAGGCTTGTAAAGGGTAACTTACTGGAAATACACATGACAAAACAGATAGTTTGGTGACAGATGGGGAAAGCTCGCCTGTTTGGAATGAACATAGCAGATTTAGCGCGTGATAGGAGTGACTTTATTTCTTCTTCAAACTGGCTATTTTGCCCCTAAGTCTGCCATTGAAGGTCAATTTTGTATTAACGGAAAATGAGGCAGTGAATCTGAATATCCATGCTAGTTTCAAAGGGATCGGCATTATGGTGCAGCAAACGGATCAAGCAGTGTTTCTGTCTGTGGAGGTTTGACGCAGACGTCCCGTAATTGACCTTAATGAAGTGGCTTTCTTTGCCTTTGCCGATGTTTATAAATTACTTTAAAAAATATGTAGCTGCGCGCTACAGCAACTGTAGGATCGAAAACGGCGAAATATGTCGAGATCTGGTAGTATAAAAGCAGGCTGAAGAACGGGCGGATATCATTTAACCTCGACAACGCTTCGCTTTAAATTAGATGGCTTGTGATTTGCCCTTCAACCGAATTTGTCTACAGCTCCCTATCTCACATTATCTAACCCGAATCAAATTCTTCGTCTAAAAATGAGGTCGTTCCGTTTATCTGCTGTTTAAAGCCTTTGCGTGTTTAAAGTTGTTAGACAGCAAATGTCACGCCATTTTTTAAAAAAGGATTTAGGGAAAAGACGGGTAAATATAGGCTAGTTAGCTCAACATCTGTAGTCGGGAAATGTTTGAAGCTGTCACTGAGGAAAAAATAACGAAACATTTAAAAAGCAGTGGTTCCATTAGACAGACGCGGCATAGATACAGAAAGGGTGGGTCCTGTTTGACAAGCTCACTGGAGCTTTTTGAGAACATAATGAGTGCTGTGGATGGAGGGGAACAGGTGGATGCCGTATGCTTGGATTTCCAGAAGGCGTTCGATAAGGTGCCGCACAAGTGACTTGTCAATTAGATATGGATGCATGAAGTCGGATGAAGTGTACTGGCATGTTTAGTGGAATGGTTATCCAATAGAAGGCAGAGTGTTGGTATAAAAGGTCGTTTCTCCGGTTGGCATTCAGTGGTGAGTGGCGTGCTGCAGGGGTTCGGTGCTGGGTCCGCAGCTGTTTACCATTTGCATTGATGATTTGGAAGAGGGGACTGAGTGTGGCGTAGCAAAATTTACTGATGACACTGGTCTGAATGGAAAAGCAAAGTGTATATAAGATGTGGACAGTCGGCAGAGGGCTATTGATAGATTAAGTGAGTGGGCTAAGGTCTGGCAGATGGAATATAATGTTGGCAAGTGCAGATCATCCACTTTGGAAGGAATAATAGAAGAGCAGTTTATTATTTAAATGGTGAAAGATTGCAGCATGCTGTTGTGCAGAGGGACTTGGGAGTACTTGTTCATGAATCACAAATATTTGTCTTGCAGGTGCAACAGGTTATTAAGAAGGCATATGGAATCTTGGTTTTCATTTCTGGAGTGATTGAATTCAAGATATGGTAGGTCATGCCGCAAATGTACAGGGTTCTAGTGACTGCACCTGGAGTACTGTGTGCAGTTCTGGTCACCATACTTGAGGAAGGATATATTGGCTTCGGATGCAGTGCAGAGGAGGTTCACCAAATTGATTCTAGAGATGAAGTGGAGAAATCGAGTCGCCTAGGACGATACTCTTTGGAATTCAGAAGACTGAGAGTGGATTTTATGGAAACCTACAAAATTTTGAAAGGGATAGATAAGATAGAAGTAGGAAAGTTGTTTCCATTGGTATGTGAGACAAGAACTAAGGGACATTGCCTCAAGATTAACGGGAGAAGAATTAGGATGGAGATGAGGAGAAACTGTTTTTTACAGAGAGTGGTGATTCTGTGGAATTGTCTGGCAGGGAAACAGTTGAGGCTTCTTCCCTAAATATTATAAAACTAGATAGATTTTTAGATAGTAGGAGAATTAACGGTAATGGGGAAAAAATAGGTGGATGGAGCTGAGATTACGGACAGATCAACCATGATGTTTTTTTTTTAATGCGGTTCAGGCTCGATGGGCCGGATGGCTTACTCCTGCTCATATTTCTTAAGTTCTTATGTTCTTATGGGCTGGCTGAGGAATACGTCAAGGCGGGAAGAGGGTGAGGATTTGTGTAGGAATATAGGCATATCATATATATGGTTGGAAATATCAACGGGCCAAAAAATAAGTGGAGCAAAAGCCAATCTGCAGAATCACATCGAAATAATAAACAGAATAATCTGAAAAAAATCCGAAATGGTATTTTCCTGTTTAAACAAAAAGCTGGAAAGGAAATTAATGGCACAAATTTTCAACCTGCAATAACATTTCACAACATTCCAGCAATCTTAGCTTTTCTTTAAATGCAAAGAGATGAAAATTTTCCACTTACAGGAATAAATACACTTACTTAACACTATAAGCTGAGAGCCACATCCATTTCCCAATATTTGTTGTTGACTTTTCACTTGACAGTAATACACGCCATCATCTGTGTATGTCACATTCAGGAGGGTAAATGTGCCGCTGCCTTTCTTTACATTGAACTGATTTCTGTTGTCTGGTTCTATAGGTGCATTCTGACCCTTCTTCAGCCAGGAAACTTCAGCAGTATCTTGTGGTATAGGAAATGTGCAGTACATGGATTCATTTCCACCGATTGAGGTTTTTACGATTGGAGGGAATTGTTCCACTTTGACCGAAGTTGTTTTTGTGGCTGACAAAGCACAAGTGAGATTGATGAAAACAGTTACATTCACTGGAAAACGAATCAGCAGACAAAATAGGCAGAATACTGGTATGCGAATTGGATGTTTACTGTGGCTAAATTTGCTGCGGGTAAATGATGAATAGTATTATAAAATGTCCGTTTCATAGATTGGGCACCAAAATGTAAGCGTACCTGGCCAAAACGCGGCGAGCAGAGCTACGAACCAAACGGTTGCATCCACCGACATTGCAAATGAGAGTGGTCAGTCTAAAAGATAGAAATGCATGGGATGTAATAATCAAATGCAAATTAAATATGAAGTCAATGGTCAAGGCTACGTCGATGCCTTGGGTAGAAGATATTTTGTAGATACAGGAAATCCCGTGGAATACACACAACGAGCGAGTGGATCACTGCATCAATTGTGAAAAACAAACGGTCGATATTTTAGGGGAGTTACTTCTTCAAGACTGGAAAGGAAGGGGCGGATGTCACAATAAGGAGATGGGGAGTGTAAGGCGTATAAACTGGCAGCTGATAAGTGGAGTCAGGGTGACTTAAAGAGATGGTACCTGATACGTGGATTTATATTCCATCTCGAATGCCTCCACTCTGCTGATCTGAACATAGAATTCTCAGACTTTCAGTAATTTCTCCCGTACAGCTTTCATCGTTTTCTATTTCCCATTTTTGGTCCCTTTTTATCCCTTCTCTTCTCTTCACCTTGCTTTGCTGCTGCTCCTCGTTCACTTTCTACAATGGTCCAATGCCTTCTCATATCAGATTCCTTCTAATTTAGTCTTTTACCACTTGAAGTTAATAACTCATCAGGGGTGATTGATAAGTTCGAGGTCTAATGTAGAAGGAGATGAGTTAGTAACTTCAACCTTTCTGCGTAATCGCTGGAACAGTTGACCTGCATGTGCATGTAACGAGAGCTGTATAATTCATCACCTTCTACCTTAGGGCATGAACTTATTAATCACCCATCTGTGGACACTTTCTGGAGGTCCAAGATCCGAATGCTCCGTGACCGCTGGACTAAGTGTATAAATTTAGGAGGGGACTATGTTGAAAAATAAATGTTCTAGGTTTTCTAAAATTGACTCCTTCTACCTCAGGCCAGGAGCGTATCAATCACCCCTCATACAGCACAGGAAAATGTCTTTCAACCAATGATGTCTGCATCGATCATAATGCAAATTGAACTCTATCGGATCGGACGTAGTCTACATCGCTCTTTCCTGCCTGTTCGTGGGCATATTTGAATGTATTTTAACCATTGTGATCACATCAACACTCTCTTGTAGGACCATCAAGTCGCCTATTACTCTCTGCGTAATGTACCTGCTTCGCAACCTCATTTAAATTTTCCTCTCTCATTTCAAGGCGATGCCCCCTGTTAACTGCCTCTAAAATGAATGAGTGGTATCGGTAAAGAAAATGGCAAGGCCAACAGGATTAGAGAATCCCCGTCCACGAGGACATTGAGACACTGTTTCTGAGAAAGGAGTCCTGCAACATCTGTAGGGAACGGGTTCAAGCAAATCCCGACAGAAATATAAGATGTACTTCAGTAGACCCGACGGGAATCATGAGAGCACAAAAGTAGCATTATACAACTTCTGAATAAAAATCAGAAGGAAATGAGGAAATAGCGGCAAATAAATCGTGATGACCCAGCTGTAAAATATTATTTTCCATCACTGTGGCTAAAATCATGGAAACTGAGGGATTAAAGGGAATTAACATTTTTTAACAGATCCACATGAGAAAAATGGAGGCGTCTGTTGAACTTGGGTGTTCACGGTATAAGAAGTCAGACCGTTTCATGAACCTACGGCACCTGAACAAATGTAATTTTTGACATTGTGAGAAGCCAGGGGAGAAATTGTAAGATCTGTTGCAAAGATATCTGCATCGTCTTTAACGAACATTGTGTTACCGTAGCATTGGAGAGTGGCAATGTGCATTTTCTTAAGAAGATCTGCAAGTACAAGGGAGCTGAAGGTGGTGACCCCGGCATTGGTGCGTGGAAACATACTGGAGTGGATCGGAGAGAGAGAATCTATCACAATTTGAAAAGGGTAAGTTTGAAAAAGTGCCGGTCAGCATGGAGTTGTCATTTGGGATCACACATTAGATTGAGTTGCTTTGATGAGGTGATGAAGAAAATTGAGGAGTGCAACAATTGGACTATAACCTCATTGACTTTTGCAAGGTCCAGTATTGCAGGCTTGCACAGAAAACTCGATGACCTGGGAGCCAGTGTGATCCAGCCACCTGTACACACGAATACAAAATTGGTTTAGTAGTGGGAGTCAAACTGTGATAGTGGAAATTTGATATTACGAATGACCTCCTGCAACTAGTGGTTGGCTAGGTAGGCTCCATTTCCAGTATTGTTTGTCATCTCCGAAATATTCAGGTGAACTTCGTTAATATCTTTCGGAATGCAACGAAATTGGTGGCATATTAGACACTGAAGGATATCCACGGCGATAAACTGCGAAAGCAGGACAAGAAATTGCAGATAGAATATTACTCGGACATTTCCAAAGTGTTGAACTTTGATTATTTAAACCAGGGCAGGAATTGCACAGTAGATTGCCCAGGGCATTGAAGTAAAACACAGTGATTGAGGGTGCATGCAGATTGATCTTTGAACGTGACAGTAGAGGTGGGCAGACTTGTGAAGAAGGTGTTTGTCACATGTATTCATAGTTGTAGTAATGATTACAGATCTGCGCCGTCATGTTCAGCTGTACTGGTTGTTGGTGAAGCATATCAGCGTATTCTGTGCATTTCTGATCAGCCTGCTACAGAAAATGCCCGACGAAGCTTGAAATAGTCCAGAAAAGATTCACAAATACATTTGCGGGACAGCCCGTTTTTAAATGTAGAGAAAGTCTGGGGTTACTCTTCCCTAGAGCACAGGAGTTTGACTGGTGACCTTATATATTTAGGGGCGTACGCAGGGGTATGGTTACAGTCTTTTACCCAGAATAGCTGAATCGAAGATCAGAATGCATCGATTGAAGATGAGAAAGAAAACATTTAAATGGATCTAGGGCAAGTCCAAAGAGTACGGGATGAATCCGTAAAAGTGGCTACGATTGCAATGTGTTAGAAACATTGGATTGGTACATAGATAGAAAAGGTTTACTGTAGTAAGTTACAAACGCATGAAAACGGGTCTAGCTGGGATAGGTTTCTCGGTCTACATGGGCGAAATGGGCCGAAGTCCTAGTGCAGTGCCATTTGAAGCCATGGATCCATCTAGATGGTGCTGGGGTGCGTTCCTTGGAATGCCAGGGATATTAGGGTGTTGTGAAAACGCTATAGGGTTATTGTGTGATTTACGTAATTGGTGCTTGATAGTAGGCATGAAGGTAGTCACGCGAATGTGTTCTGTGCATGTATAACTTATTCCCGTAAGCCAGAAAAGTATTCTCCAGTTGTGTTGTCATGTTAATTCAAGTGAAGAAACATGGACTGGAACCAGTTGTCCCATTCATGTGAAATTAATTTATGCGAAAAAAATACGCACCTGACTTTTGGTGCTGAGAGCAATATTCTCCTGGTTAATATAAGAGAATGATGATAATCACAATCGAGAGTAAAACAAAGTGCAGATGTTGGTAAGTGCTTAAAATGCACCTTACGAATATTGGCCCGATTGTATGTAAATCCTAAAATGCTTGTTAATTGAAATTTATTCACTGCTAAAGCTATGTTTAATCTGTTTGAAAGTACTGATAACTAAGAAAAAAAATTCTTTAGCGTTTTAAGATTTTAAATCTTTGACCTTTGTTTTCGTTTTGGAAGATTTGAGAAGGTTTGAAATTTACCAGAGGGAAAAAAAAAACATGGTTAAAACTTTTTCGGTTTGACAGTCCCACTTAACTTGAAGGCTATTAGATTAATTTTTTTTCAAGAGATTTGTTGGACTATTCGAGAAACCGCATGAATTGTGCAATATCTGCCTATTACCATGTGCATGACTTTATAACATAAAATGTTTCTTCAGCCACCAGGAGCGTTCTCATAGTTTAAAAAAATACTTACAGGCATCTTGCAGAGATTGCAAATTCCACTGTTTTTATGTTGTAATGTGAAAGGTGCTTGGTAGCGCAGGGAGAATCAAAGAGTGGGAAACAAAATAACCCCCATAATGTGCAACCATTCATTTGGCGATCGATCAGAATTCTTAGATCTGTTTCGCTCTCCCCTGATGCTCCATGTTTCCTATACTTTCGCGGGCATCGTTTTCTTTTCGATTTTGCTGCTGTTGTCCAGAAATCGCTATGCTATCTAACCTGATATTCATCCCCATGGTCTTGTGTTACTTCATTCACCTCTTTGAAAGCATACTGAGAAGATTGGATCCAAGATCAAAGGGAATTCAGCATGCTGTGTGCTCAGCGGTTGCTATCGAAGCAATACGCCGTCAGACACGGCACGTTACCCTTAGCTCCCAGTGTTGCCATTTTCTGCTAACGTCGAATATTTTGTCAAAGGACTGATAAAACAGCATTCAATTCAGTAACACAAGAGTTTCTGGAGATACTGGAATCTAGTGCAACACACACAAAATGAAGTCAGCAGACCATGCAGCATCTATGGAAATGAATGAACAGTCAACGTTTCTGTCCAAGTCCCTTCATTAGGACTGGAAAGGAGGGTGGAATATACCACAATAAAAAGACGGTGAGATGGAGGACAAATTAGAAGGTGATAGGTGAAGTCAGGTTGATGGGGCTTTGGCGGGAGGGGGAAGAGGGCCGTGTGCGGTTGGGCGGTGGGATGAAGTAAGAAGCTGGGAAGTAAGAGGTTGAAAATGCAAGGAGCTGGATAATAAGGAATCTAATAGGAGAGGAGAGTAGACTACGGGAGAAAGGGAAGGCAGTAGGACCGAAGTGGCGGATATAGTCAGCAGAGCAGAGAGGATAAGCGGACAGAGGTGGGACAAGAAGAGAGACGTGGGAGGGAGAAATACCTGAAGGAGAAGTCGATGTTCATGTTGTCAGGTTGGAGGCTACCTAGACTGAATCCGAGGTGTTGCTCGCCCACCCTGAGAGTAGCCTCATGAAGGCGTAAGAAGAGAACATGTATCGAAATGTCGAAACGTGAATGGATAGGAATAAAAATAATTGGCCACTCGCAAATTCCGCATTTTGGGATGGACTGGAGTTGCTCGAAAAAGTGGTCCCCTGGTTAGTCGAGTCTCACCAGTGTAGACGAAGCACTATCGGTAACTCTGGCTCCAGTAGACGACGCTACCCGATTTGCAGGCAGAGTGTTGACCTGCAATGAATATGATGAAATTATAATTTTCAGGTTGTTTTCGCTTGTCAGGTAATTTTTCCTACTATTTCGATTTACTTTTTTTGATTCGAAAAATACAGATGTCTTCACCCATCTTCAAATTCATTTACACAGCTATATCAGTCTAGAATCTATATCTGTTGTGGATTTAATTACATAAATAATAACCTTTTTATTCATAGAACGGCCACTTGTTTGTTTCAGTGCGCGATCTGACGTCGATATCCGACCACATTTCATTATTTTCTACATTAAATGAAAATAAACGGCAATCATTTTCTAAATAGTCACTTATGATGTAACCGTTCACACTGGAAGGCTGTCAACAATTGATACGATTAAAGAGTAAAATTAAAACTCTGTTTTATTTAACATTGTGATGAAGCATCTCATTTTTCCCTTTCCAGAATCCACACGCCGTAGAATCGAAACACAGATATCGCAGAAAAACATTAGAAACATTCAGTTGCGCGGAAGAGGACTTGAAGTTACTTTACCTTAAAAAAATCCACTGTCTGTAACCTAAACGTCGAGCTTTAAAAATAAAGCCAACGGTCTGCAAATCGATTTTTGAGACACATGTAAATTTTAACCACAAAGGCTCTCCGTGATATCATCAGCGTGCACGTTAGAGTATTTATATTCTCTGCTATTTGTAATTTCCTGTTAAGCTGCACGAAGAGTTTGTTGTAGATCTTTAACTGAAAGAAAACATTGAATCCTGGAGTGCATCACGGCCGAAGGCTGTTCCACCCGTTTCATCCATTCAGAACGAAAATATTTACGTAGCAGTTCTCATACCTGCCTGCAGCATGGTAACACTTCCTCTAACAACTTTTTCTATATACCTACCGTCCTCTGTCTGAAAACCATGCCGTGCCCAGTTCCCCTTTAAATCTTTTCTCTCTCGGTTCGCAGCTGTGTCTTCTAGATGTGGATCCCCTGTCTGGAGAAATGGGCAATGAACGTCTTGTATATTAATGTCCGTAACAATTGTTTTTATTTTTCAAACTCATAAAGTTATCCCTCAGTCACCTGTACTCCAGAGTAAACCGTCCATGTCTGTCCAATCTCTCTGTGCCACTAAAGCCATCCATCCCAGGCAATGTCCCAGAAAATCTCTTTTGCAATCGTTCTAACTCTACTACGTGCTATCTGCGGACCAGAAGAGCACACGACACGCCAAGACCGGCCTGGCCATTGTCTACTGGTACAACATGCTGTTTCAGCTCTTCTCAAAATACTGCCAAGTGGGCAAGTAAGGTCGTTTTCTTCTCATCTGGTTCCTGATGTGTCATCGTTAAGTGCACACTAAAATCCATTTGCATCAACGCTTCTAAGATCCCTCCAGTATACCCTGTCACTATTCACGGCTGAGAAAATCATAAGCACAGGAGATTCTGAAATCCAGACTAACAAATACAAAATGCTGGAGAATATCAGCAGGTCAAGCGCCATCTCTGAAAGGAGCTCCCAACCTCGTTTAATGGTGGGAGTCCATGGCATGAAAAGGTTGGAAACACCTGGTATATGGATAGGTATGATATAAAATATCAATGGTTTGGGTCATGACACGTTTTCAGTCTTTGAAGAGGATATAACCTTGATTAGCCTAGTTTCTTTTCTTAGGGGAAGGGAAGCAAAGTTCCTATACTTAATTTTTAATAGCAGCATGGATGTCCGTGCACCGCCCACTTTCCTTCAAGAGTAAATACAACTCTTTGGTAGAAAGTGAGAATCAAACCAGTTTCTTGAGATGAAACGGTTTATTTAGTTTTAAGATTGGTGAATTAGGAGCTGAAGTACTGCATTAAGCGAAGCTAGTAACAAACATATTAATTCTGTAGACTCTTAGAACGTTGCTCAACAGAAAGAAGCCATTCTGCTTGCATTACATATTTATTTACAAAATATTTACAATGAACATTTTAACTTTCCTCCGGAATCAGCTTTCAACAATTGGCTAGAATACAAATGGCTCCTTAGCTTGTAGTGATCATGCAAAATACTGCGGAGCGTGGATCTTAATGCGGGAATTTTGGCAGATATTCGTATATTGCTAAGAAAGTGTGATTTAAAAAAAAACTTCACATTCTGAAAACAAAAAAATTAAATTGCTAAGACAATGTAAATCCTATGGTATTTTAAGAAATTTATTTAATCGTAAAAGCTTGCAAATCTACATTTCTGAAAATGAAAACAGGTTTCGCCCGTTCACCCATTTTACCCTTCTGCACAGTCAACATTATATTTATTTTACTTTCACGGTCTGTCTTTGGTAATGGTTGATAACTTCACTGAACGTAACTTCTAAATTGAAAAGGAAAGAAACCGAGAAAATCTAAATGTTCTGAACTTCATAAAGATCTTCACAAAAATGTTTATAGCCAGATATTGCCTCTAAAGGTCCAAGAGTACCTTGTCTTCAGGTTATTTACATAATGACCGAAATTACTGCAACACAGGAAAACACTGTGCCCCAAGTAACAAAAACGCACCTTTCAATCTACCAGGTAAGGGGTGGCAGCATTTCGATCGTTCTTTAGCTCCCAGATTCTCTGACAATTATTCACACAGCCAGAATCTACAACCCACAGAGACAGCAGGTTAATTTGTCTTTTGCCGATCGTTAAAATGATGATTTGCAACATTATTATTTCAATGCGTCGGTTGCGGATCTTAGCATTCAGCCGCTCTCTTAAACGGTTTGCATTAATGTTCATATAAAAGGCTGGATATAAATGCGAGAACGAGCATTGCTCTGCAGCCCAACATTCCATAATGACTGGAAAATCAACAAAAGACAGTTTATTTATAAAGACAAGCAATGCGGTTACAGCGAGTTGCTGATAATCAATGAGATATATATACACCTGTGGCCACTTTGTTTCAGACTCAATTGCCTCTGCAGCCGCGGCATGATTTACTTTCACAGATCACAAGTGTTGAAATTAACAAAGAAGAGAAAGTATGCCAATGCTGGAAATTCAAGAACACATACAACATGCTGGAGGAACTCAAAGACCGGACAGTAGCTATGGAAGAAAGAACAGTCGATGTTTCAGGCAGGACTGGAGAAAACAAAAAGATGTGGAATAGATTAAACAGGTGGGGGGAGGGGAGGGAGGAAAACATGTTGACAGATGAAACTCGGGAGTAGGAGGTATGAAGTAACGAGCAGAGAAGTATATTGATTAAATGGGTACAAGCCTGGAGGAGGGGGAGTGATAGGAGAGGAGAGATGACCATAAAATAAAGAAAAGTGGGAGGGGGTGAGGTGCAGCAGAGAGAGGCGATGGGCAGGAAAGGAGGTACTTCCATGCATCCCTCCGCTCTGTTCTTACTCCTGGTAGTTATCCTTGCAATTTGAACAAGAGGTACACCTACCCTAACGCACTACCATTCAGGGCCCCAACCAGTCCTTCACCCGTGAGTCTGTTGAGCTCATTGGGTGCCGGTGCTGACGGTATGGCCAGGAGACCGCTTCGCCGAGAACCTACCCTCCGTCCGCCAGAAGAAGCGAAATCTCCCAGTGGCCACCGATTTTAATCCCTCTTCCCATCTCTATTCAGATATGTCAATCTATCTCCTCTGTTGTTGTCATGAGGCTACACTCAAGTTCGAGGAACAACACGTCATATTCCGTCTGGGTAGCCTCCAACCTGAAGGCATGTACATCGATTTCTCAAGCTTCCGGTAATGCCACTTCACTTCCTTCACTATTCCCATCCCCCTTTACCCTCTCTCACTTTATCTCCTTGTCGACGCATCGCCAGCCTTCTGGTGCTCTATTCCTCATCTTTAAGTCTATATTCATCCTTTTTTCTCCAGTCCTGCCGAAGCATCTCGGCCCGAAACGTTGACTGTACTCATTTCCATATATAATGCCTGGCTTGTTGAGTTCCGCCAGTGTTTTGTGTGCGTTTCATGAAATTAACAATTTGGTCTCGGGCGCTCTGCATCGTCCATCGTCTGCACCATAGGGATTGGACACACTGGAGGCAGGAAGCATGTTCCCGTTGATGGGTGAGTCCAGAACTAAAGGCCACAGTTTAAGAATAAGGGGTAGGCCATTTAGAACAGAGATGCGGAAAAACTTTTTCACCCAGAGAGTGGTGGATTTGTGGAATACTCTGCCCCAGAAGGCAGTGGAGGCCAAGTCTCTGGATGCATTCAAGAGAGAGTTAGATAGAGCTCTTATAGATAGCGGGGTCAAGGGATATGTGGAGAGGGCAGGAACGGGGTACTGATTGTGTATGATCAGCGATTATCACAGTGAATGGCGGTGCTGGCTAGAAGGGCCGAATGGACTACTCCTGCACCTACTGTCTACTGTCTATTGTCTATTGTCTCAATATCAAAAACGCATCGGCATGTATGCAGAAACTAGAATTTGCAACTAAATGCATTATAGAAGACGAGAAGCTGAAAATCGAAGCAAACTTTCGCAACTAGAACTACGAATAAATACAGGTCCAATGTATTGTTAGTTTGATTTCAACGTAGTTAGGGTTAGGAGAGACAATGGTGGATATTGAAGTGTCCTTTACACCTTCCTTGAGCCGACCGTTAGGCGGAAGTGCCTACTGACCAATAAGTATTCACTGCTTTTAGTGTTGAAAATGCGAACAAAAATGCCATTTTACACATGAAGAAAAACAAAGCTTTGTTTCTGCCCATTTACATTGTTTCAAATGTGAACATTATCGCTGCTGTCACGTTGTCTAAATAACGCCACATTCTCTTGCCTTAACTTATCTCATAACGAAGACAACAAAACGGCAATTATTGTAAATGCTGAAGTAATTTTCTTTCACTTAACTAAAGAGCTATATCTTTTAAAATGTATCTACACCTTGATTTTATTTAATCATTTGTTAAAAACTGCCCTACATTAGCACAAGCTAAAGAACAAAATCGAGACAAGCAAACTGTGAGAAACATGCACTGTCCTGGAATAATCGACATATGCTGCAATGGAGCAGGAAAATTCAAGTTTCACCCCTGGTTCCATTATTACAAATAAGTTTTGCCCACGTGTTCTGAGAACAAAATCTAGGACCAGACCACCTCTAGAATGGAAAGTGAAGGTAAGTTGTTCATATCCATTATTATTAAAAAGAAATGGCCTTTCGCTACCAGCTCACCAATGATTAACTCAATAGCATGCGTCAGAAATAAGTTCCCCTAATGAAGACTGCCCAACATTTAGATGAACGCTATCAGTAGAGAAACTGTATTCGCATCCATAGACACGATAATCGCAGTGACAAATTTATTAACTACAGGAAGTATCCAATAAAGTGGCCACTGAGTGTATTTCTTTATGTTCGTGGTCTTTTGCTCTTACAGCCCATCCACTTCAAGGTTCTACGTTTTCTGCTTTCAGAGATGCTCTTCTGTACACCATTGCAGTAACACGTGTTTACTGCCTCCTCCCTGTCAGCTGAACCAGTCTAGCCAGTCTTCTCTGGTCTCTCTCATTAACAATGAGTTTTCTCTCGAAGAACTGTCACTCAGTTGATGCTTTTCACAGTTTTCGCACCATTTTCTTTAAACTTCCGAGACTTTTGTACATTATGTACCCAGACGATCAACAGTTACTGAGATATTAGATCATCTCGTCTGGCACCAACAATCATTCCACTGTCAAAGTCACTTAGATCGCATTTCTCCCCTTTTCTGATGTTTGGTCTGATCAACAACTGATCGTCTTGACCACGTCTGCATGCTTTTATGCTTCGCTTTGCTGAGGTTTGTTTGTCTGACTAGAGGTTTGCATTAACAAGCAGGTGTGCAGGTGCAAATGGCCAGTAAGTATACATCTAATTATTCGAACAATGCCGGCAACAGAATAGCATGCAGGTTTGGCATTGAGGCAAAATTTGGGGCTGTTCAATGTGCCTGCTGCAGTGAACTGCTGGAGGTGGCTCAAACGAGAATGGAGTTCACCTTCTAATAAGACGGCGATTTCAAAGACATGTCTGGAATTTTACCAGCCTGCAGCCAAATGAGAAAACAACATAGCAGAAGTAGGGGACTGGGCAACTCGTGTATGTTTCACCATTCAATAAAATAGTGACTCATCTGACGGTACCATCAAATCGCCACCCCGCCCATTCACAGTAACTTTCGACTTCTTGCTTCCTGAGCAGATTTCATTGTCCACATTAAAATATGGCTTTCAATGTTTCCTTTCAGGAAAAGAGTTCCGAAGACTCTCGAAACACTGAGAGTATTTTATTTTTCCTCAGATGGACTTATAAGCCTTTCATAGCTACCCCTCTGCAGTGCCATCAAGATGAAGTACATATCAATTGATAGCACTTTTACTTTTCTAATCGTCAGTGGATCCAAATGTGTCCGGGCCAACATGCTTTATCTGACTACTCAGCCATTCTACGGATAATTCTTATACACCATCAAGCAGAGCTGTTTCCAACGTGATCAAAGTATGTGCATGTCTCCGTATACAACTCTTCGATTTATGTTTTGAGACCATACTCAATAAATTTAATGATAACAGGACTGGAAACCAGTGTGAAAAACGTAACAGCTATGTAAATACAAATATAGAGAAAAAATAATCACATAAAACATATTATATAATAATAAATTCTTATTAACGAATATATGTTTCAGCACTTCACACAAGCATAAACAATTCTGAAAAAAAGTACACGCCATTAAACTTAAATGAGAGCAAGGAGCAGCAACTGAGGACTTTATCACTATTGAAGCAAAACAAGGAATTAATTTGCAAATGTGGTAATGTTTGCTCTGCAAACAAGATGTTGAAAAAATATTGTTGCTACTGTGAGTGGCTGTGGTTGGATAGCTCGATTTCCCATCACACAGGATGCAAATTATGAACAATTTTATCAACTCTCTTACAGGGTATGTCAAGGTTAGAAATTCAGGGGAATATTACTCAGATCAAAAAGAATTAATAGTCATCTAATTTATCTATTTGTCGCACGCGCTGCAGATTATAAATTCAAACGTGTTTTGCAAAATTTCTCAAAATCTATACCTCTTTCCCCATTCAAAAGAGGGAGTGAAACCGAAGTCGCAATATCCAGGTGAATTTTGATAGGGTTAGAATGTAAAGGGTAGAGTGTTGAGTGCAAATGGAATTCGAAAGCGAATAAATTCCAGCTGTCATTTTACAGACCATTTTTACAGCTGTGCCATATCCCACTGCAAGCGATCCCCACTGTCCAGATCTGCAAATTACTTGAACCAGTTTAATTCATTACCATACGAATCATTAATAGAGATGAGAAACTAACAATGTAACCAGCACCGATCCCCGCGGTACACCTCTATTTCCAGGTCTGCAGTCAGAGAAAAGTCGTCTACTACCATTCCCGGGCTTTCTTGCCAAGCCACTGTTAAATGCATTTTACTACTTCATCCTGAATGTCAACCGAACATTCTTGATCAGACTCCCATTCCAGACTTTGCCAAGGGGTTTCCCATGTACACAACATCCACTGCATTTCCTTCACCATAATTTCGGGTAAATTCTTCGGAAAGCTCTTAAAAATAAGCTAGACACTACTTACCATGCAGAAAATCTTGATGGCTATTCCAACTCCTATCTAAATAGTTATGTATCGTGTCACTTCTAATATTTCCAATAAGTTACCTTTTACAAGCGTCAGTCTCACAATCCTTAAAGATCCCGGCGGATTCTTGGAGCCTTTCTTGAATAACTGTAAAACATTAGTCATATCTAATCCTCCGGCACTTCTCCCGCGGGTCAGGACATGTTGAATACTTCTCTCAAGACACCTTAAATTCTGGACAAGCCTCCCTAAAAGTTCGGATGGGAGTCCATCTTGAACCCTGAGGACTTATATAAATTAATTTGCCTTATAGCAACAATACATAAACATCTGTAATCCGTATATGGTCCATGGCAGTGTTATGCGGGCAACCGTGAGCTCAGCACGGCCATTGTAGGCAGAGAGCGAAATGCTAAATGTTGTTGCACATTGATAAAGCAATTTGAGAATAGACTTTCCTAAGATATATACGGACCATAGTTGTAACGGAACCAGTCCACGTTTTCAAAATCCTGAATTTTGGGCTCACATTTGAGTGAAATCTCTGCAGGGAGAAGCGGAGTTCGTTCAACTCCTGGGTTGCCTCTCTGCAGGGCATCATCGTTCGTATACCAGTGTCAGGTCACTATAGATCATTTGCCGCAGGCCGACGGATTGATGAAAGAATAGAAAAGTAGAATAAATGCACTTAATATCAGCTTCGCTTTTGCGTTCCTAGTTGTTTCATGTAGGGTACGATTTGTCATATTCATCACATTAAATACGGGAGAAAATTTCCAGCAATGATTTACATTCCGAGGAAAGCTCTATCAGTGAATGTTGATGACTGGAAAGCTCCAACGGAAGCTCTGAAAAACTACCTGAACAAATGAGTTGCCAGAATATTTAAAACATGTGCAAGAGCTAATTGCGTTCCCACTGTGGAAATATGTCATATTTTGGTTTCGTAGTTCAGATTTGATGAGGATTAAAAAAGAAAGAAAGAAAGGAACACTTTCTAAAGCCAACAGGCTGACGCAAACACAATCGTGTAATAAAGCTGAAAGACCATATAAAACTAAACGTCTTCCTCACTTTGCACGCCTTAGATTCACCTTCTCGGTGTCTTCTTCGAATTCTTCCTTTCATCTGTCTCTGCACGATGACTCGAATTTTTTTTTTGCACTGTATTTGCTGGATGGTGACTGCCCGTGCTGTGTGGGAATACATGGACTGTATTTTGCAGTTGACCCCAGAAGAAGGATGTTTCATTTAGTCATGAACATCTATGTGGTTCAATAAATATGAACTTGAACTTGAACCTAAAGTAATTTGTAATATACTGGTAATCTATGACAGGTAACTAATTTGATAGTGACCACACCTGCAAAAGGTGCATCAAGCTGCAGCTCCTATCAGACCGAGTTAGGGAATCGGAGCAGGAGCTGGATGAACTACGGATCATTCGGGAGGCAGAGGCAGAGATAGATAAGAGTAATCGGGAGGCAATCACACCGAAACGTCAGGTGGTAGGCAAATGGGTGACAGACAGAGAGAACAGAGCACCCCTGTGGGCCGTTCCCATCAATAATAAGTATACCGTTTTGGATACTGTTGGTGGGGATGACCTACAAGGAATAAGTTGCAGTGGTCCTGTCTCTGGCACTGAGGTTGGACCCGCGACTAGGAAGGGGAGGAGGGAACAGAAGAGAGCGGTAGTGATAGGGGATTCTATAATCAGGGGGGCGGATAGGAGATTTTGTGTGGAAGTTCGGGAGTCTCGGATGGTATGTTGCCTCCCTGGTGCCGGGGTTCGGGTTATCTCAGATCGGGAGCAGGTTATTCTCGAGTGGGAGGGCAAGAACCCAGATGTTGTGGTCCATGTAGGGACCAACGACGTGGGTAGGATGAGTGAGGGGGTCCTGAGTAGTGAGTTCAGGGAGTTAGGTGCGAAGCTGAAGGGCAGGACCTCCAGGGTAACAATCTCAGGATTGCTACCTGTGCCACGTGCGAGTGAGGCAATGAACAGAAGGATTATACAGATTAGTACGTGGCTGAGAGGATGGTGCAGGAGGGAGGGCTTCAGGTTTTTAGATAATTGGGCTTTGTTCCAGGGAAGGTGGGATCTGTTCCGACGTGACGGTTTACACCTGGACTGGAGCGGTACTAACATTCTTGTAGGAAAGTTTGCTAGTGCTTCTCGGGAGGGTGTAAACTAAATTTGCAGGGGCAGGGATCCAGAATGCGAGAGATGATAGCGAGATGAAGAATAAAGGACAGGTGGGGACTACACGGTTCCGGACTATTAAGTGTGCAGTAGAGAAAGGTGAGGCGGAACAAGTGATAAGGAGGACTCGTGTACAGAGGGATGGTCTGACAGAACATGGAGTTAAATGTGCTGAAAGAATAAGTAAATTTAGAAAGGACAACAAAATTCAAGGGGCGTATAGCCCGAAGGGAGTTCGGGGATCTGGGTTAAGCGCAACAGGCAGCGATTTAAACAGACAGAGGAGAAATGGGCTAAAATTCTATATTTGAATGCACGAAGTGTCAGAAATAAGGCGGATGAGTTTGCAGCTCAGGTGCGAATGGGTAACTATGATGTTGTTGGAATAACGGATATATGGCTGTAGGGAGATCAGACCTGGGAAATGAATGTACAAGGGTATACGTGCTATCGTAGGGACAGAAATGTGAGCAGAGGGGGTGGGGTGGCCCTAAAGGTGAGTAATGAGATTCAATCCTTTGCAAGGGGGGACATAGGATCAGGGGAAGTAGAGTCTGTGTGGATAGAACTGAGGAACAGTAAGGGCAAAAAGTTCCTAATAGGTGTTGTCTACAGGCCACCGAACAGTAGCATGGATATTGGGTGCAAGTTGAATAGGGAGTTAACATTGGTATGTGGGAAATGTAATGTCGCAGTAGTTATGGAGGATTTCAACATGCAGGTGAACAGGGAGAGTCATGTTGGTTCTGGATCCCAGGATAGGGAGTTTGTAGAGTGCCTACGGGATGCATTCTTGGAACAGCTTGTACGAGAGCCGACCAGGGACAAGGCTATTCTGGATTTAGTTTTGCGTAATGAAAAGGATTTGATAGGCGATCTTGAAGTAAAGGAGCCATTAGGAGGTAGTGACCATAATATGATAAGTTTTTATCTGCAATTTGAGAAGGATAAGGGCTGATCGGAGGTGTCAGTGTTGCAGTTGAACAGGGGAAACTATGGAGCCATGAGGGAGGAGCTGGCCAAAGTTAACTGGACGGATATCCTAGCAGAAAAGACAGTGGAGCAGCAATGGCAGGTATTCTTGGGAATAATGTACAAGGTGCAAAATCAGTTTATCCCCCGGAGAAGGAAGGATTCAAAGGGGGGAAAAGGGCCACAGTGGTTGACAAAGGAAGTCAGAGATTGCATAGCATTTAAAAAAAAAAGGAAATATAACACAGCTAAGGTGAGTGGGAGAACAGATGATTGGGAAATTTTTAAGGAACAGCAGAACTTAACTAAAAAGGCAATATGGAGAGAAAAAATTAGGTACGAACGCAAGCTAGCCAGGAATATAAAGGAGGACAGCAAAAGCTTTTTTAGATATGTGAAGAGAAAGAAGTTAGTTAAGAACAATGTTGGGCCCTTGAAGAATAAATTGGGTGAAATCGTTATGGGAAACAGAGAAATGGCAGAAGAATTTAATAGGTACTTTAGATCTGTCTTCACTAGGGAAGACACAGGCAATCTCCCAGATGTATGGATGGGCCAAGGACATAGGGTAACAGTGGAAATGAAACAGATTGGCATTTGGAAGGAAACGGTGATGAGTAGACTGATGGGACTGAAGGCTGACAAATCCCAAGGTCCAGATGGTCTGCATCCTGGGGTACTAAAGGAGGTGGCCCCGGAAATTGCGGTTGCATTTGTAATCATTTTCAAATGTTCCTTAGATTCAGGATTAGTTCCTGAGGATTGGAAAATGGCTAATGTTATTCCACATTTTAAGAAAGCAGGGAGGGAAAAAAACAGAGAACTAACGTCCTGTCAGCCTAACATCAGTAGTGGGGAAGATGCGAGAGTCCATTATTAAGGATGAAATAGTGGCATATCTAGATAACAATGATAGGATTGGGCCGAGCCAGCATGGATTTACCAAGGGCAAATCATGCTTGGCTAATCTATTGGAGTTTTTCGAGGATGTAACCAGGAAGTTAGACAAGGGAGATCCAGTGGATGTAGTGGACCTCGATTTTCAGAAGACATTTGATAAGTTCCCACATAGGAGATTGGTGGGTAGAATTAGAGCTCATGACATTGGGGAGAAGATATTGACATGGATAGAAAACTGGTTGGCAGATAGAAAGCAAAGGGTAAAGGTGAATGGGTGTTTCTCTGAATGGCAGGTGGTGACTAGTCGGGTGCCACAGGGCTCGGTATTGGGACCACAGCTGTTTACGAGTTACATAAATGATTTAGATAAAGGCATTGAGAATAACATCAGTAAGTTTGCTGATGATACTAAGCTGGGTGGCAGTGTGATATGTGATGAGTATGTTAGGAGAATTCAGGGTGACTTGGATAGGCTGGGTGAGTGGGCAGATACTTGGCAGATGATGTTTAATGTGAATAAATGTGAGGTTATCCACTTTGAATGTAAGAACAGGGAAGGCAGATTATTATCTGAACGGTGTAGAGTTAGGTAAGGGAGAAATACAAAGAGATCTAGGAGTCCTTGTTCATCAGTCACTGAAGGTGAATGAGCAAGTGCAGCAGGCAGTGAAGAAGGCTAATGGAATGTTGGCCCTCATTACAAAGGGAATTGAGTACAAGAACAAGGAAATCCTTTTGCATTTGTACAGGGCCCTTGTGAGACGACACCTGGAGTATTGTGTACAGTTTTAGTTCCAGGTTTAAGGAAGGACATCCTGGCTATAGAAGAAGTGCAGCGTAGATTCACGAGGTTAATTCCTGGGATGTTCGGACTGTCTTACGCAGAAAGGTTAGAGGGACTGGGCTTGTACACGCTGGAAATAAGGAGATTGAGAAGGGATCTGGTTGCAACTTATAAGATTATTAAGGGATTGAACAAGATAGAGGCAGGAAATACGTTCCAGATGCTGTGAAAGTCCAGTACCAGAGGATATGTTTTGAGAATAAGTGTTAGATCATTTAGGACAGAGTTAAGGAAAAACTTCCTCTCCCAGAGAGTTGTGGGGTCTGGAATGCACTGCCTCGGAAGCCAGTGGAGGCCAGTTCTCTGGATGCTTTCAAGAAGGAGCTAGATAGGTATCTTATGGATAGGGGAATCAAGGGATATGAGGACAAGGCAAGAACCGGGTATTGATAGTAGATGATCAGCTATGGTCTCAGAATGGCGGTGCAGTTTAGAAGGGCCGAATGGTCTACTTCTGCACCTATTGTCTATTGTCTATTTTGTATTGAGATGTCATTGTAATTGGCGGGAAGATAAAGGAATTTCCTTTAACTAAATGGATGTTAAACAACCAATATAACTATCTTTTTATTCAAGCTCCCACAACTCCATTGGAAATCGTTCCTATTGGAGGGTTTTCCTCTCTTCGCAAGTTCCTCTGTAAAACAGCTGCCTTCTACCCGAAGGAACTGGTAATCATCTGGCAAAAAAATAACAGGCAAATTCACAGTGGAATAGAAAATAAACTGGACCACGGAGTGTTTATACGAGGCGTACAGATTATTGGAAATTAATCAGTCTGCTTGGGGAAAAGATGTTTACACCTGTCTGGTGTCGCATGTCTCCCTCACGGTGCCTGTCAGTTTCAGCTACATCCTAGAGCAAGGTAAGATGGTGTTTTGGTGAAGTCATGATGTTGGGTCATGGAGATCGGCATGTTCAGAATCATTTGCGCTCAATATAAAATGGAAGAGCTTACAAGTTATACTGGTGGGGTCAATGTGACCATGTAAGAACAGTAACTGAACAGCTACCACGGAAGAATTAGTAATTTTAAAGATCAGTAATTGACAGTCAATAGTAAACGTGAAAAGTGTTCAAAACCTTATGTGTTGTTCCCACCGGTGTAAATAGTGCAGCACGAATGAAGAAATTGAAATCGTGCAATAGTTGTAAGGTAGCAAACTTCTGGACATTTGCTAAAAATATGACAAAGAATGTCTCCCTCACGGTGCCTGTCAGTTTCAGCTACATCCTGGAGCAGATAGGCTGGTGCCTTGATTGCGTCCTGATGTAAGATCTAGGACAGAAATGTCGTTATTTTAGTCCTCTCCTTATCTGCTACATACCTTCAGCTTTTTGTGTGTTACTCGGAATTTTGAAAATGCTCAGAATCTCTAGCGCTCCGGGCAAGATGGAAACATTTCCAAATGATACAGGTGTGTCGATCAAACATGTTTAAGAATAGTCACAGAACAGCTCCCCAAACACGGAAGAAGGGCGGAATTTTCAGATTACTTGATTACAGTGAACATTCTTTCTTTCTCAATCTTTTTTATTTAGTTTCGAATTAATAAACATAACAATGATAATAATACAAAGAGATCAGGATTACATTACTAACGGTCAACGCATACAAACACAGACTCCGAGTAACATATGTAATCTAAGCCTCCCAATCTCTTAATAACTGAACATGAAAAAGATACAAAAACTTTTATACAAAAGAAACAAAAGTCCACCTAAAATAAAAAAAAAACAAACTAAACAAAACAAAAGCTGGGCTGCCGTGTTTCATCAGTTAAATCATTATTTGTCTTTAACTCCACTCCTCTATACATGAACAGAAGGTTATTGAGAAGGATTCAGAAAAGGTCAGGTTATATTATATGCTAATGTTGAATAAAGACCTCCAAGTTTCTTCAAATTTAACCACAGGATCAATAGTGCCACTCCTAATTCTTTTCTAGATTTAAACATGTTATTGTTTGGGAAAACCATTGAAATGTAATAGGGGGATTAGAATCTATCCATTTAAATAAAATGGACCTTCTGACTATTAATGTAACAAATGCAACCAAACGGCAAGCTGAAGGGAATAAATGACTAGTGTCCATCAAGGGTAATCCAAAAATTGCCGTAATAGGATGAGGTTGTAAATCAATGTGCAAAACTACTGAAATATTATCAAAAATGTCTGTCCAATATTTTTCCAGGAGAGGGCATGACCCGAACAGGTGTGTCAAGGAAGCTGCTTCAGAATTACATCTGTCACAGACAGAATTTATATCGCAATAAAAACGAGCTAACTTATCCTTAGTCATACGGGCCCCATGAACCACCTTAAATCGTATCAAAGCGTCCCCAGCATAAATTGAAGGAGAATTAATTAGTTGGAGAATTTTCTCCAATTTCTCTGTAAGAAATTCTCTTTCCCAATCATTCTTAATTTTATCAGATCTACCAAGACGTATTTTCGTAATGAGATCATAAATAATTGCCATTAAACTCTTCTGATAGGGGTTTAAACCTAATTTTGTTTCTGTAATTTTAGTTTGATGTGGTATCAGAAAAATATGTAAAATAACATTCAAAAAGTTTCTAATCTGTAAATATTTGAAAAAATGAGATCTAGGCAAATTATATTTATTAGACAACTGTTCAGAAGACGTGAGACAGTCTTCCATGAATAAATAACGAAAACATGTTATTCCCTTCGTTTTCCATAAAAGAAAAGCTTGATCAGGTCTGGATGGTTGGAAGAAGAATTGGATATGATAGAACTTGATAGGATAAATTTATTGAATCCAAAATATTTACGAAATTGAAACCATATTTGTATTGCATGCTTAGTTATTGGACTAGACGTTTGTTCATTCAGTTTAGTAAATGCGAAGGGAAGCGAGGCCCCTAAAATAGAAGCAAGTGAGAACCCCTGTACAGACTTGCACTCGAAGTTTCTCCAACGTGGACATTGAATTTCATCCAAATCTTTGTCCAGAACGTTAAATATAGAAGATTAATGGCCCAATAATGGAATCTAAAGTTCGGCATTCAATGTGAAAGGTGCTTAAAAACAAATATCTTATACCCTCATTCTAAATCGTGCAGGATGAATTAAGTAGTTGATTTCGTGTAGTACGTGTAAGTGAACAAACTTCCGGACATTTTTCAAAGATGAGACAATGCAAAACTTAAACTCTAAATCGCATGGTGATATAACAAAGGGGGAGAGCATCTGCTGGTGAGTGAAGATGTACTTAGTTGATATAGTTTTACCGGAAAAAATGTGGGCATGGGGCAAAATCAGTATCAAGGTAGGAATTCCTGAACACTGAGGCCTGACACTTAATTGCCACCTGGATCGAACACATAGCGAGCGAGACTGTGAACGGGCTTTGTCAAAGTTCTGTGTCTGCGTAATTGCATTCCAATAATAGTGGACAGCGCAGTTCAGATGGATGACTCGTGTTATCTATGTTTTCATTATGCAGTTTTCCATTAATTCGGGTTTGTCACTCGGAAAGCTGTGGAAAACTTAACAGCGTGAAAATACGTTTAATATGCTCGACACACATTCAGGAGGCTTAGAGAGTACAGTGTTATAAACTCAAGAAGTTAACGAGTAATTTCAACATGTAATGTGGAAAGGAATTGTTGCTGCTCCGGGAATCCTTTGGTGAGACTGCAAGTTATACATAGGGTTTTGATCGGACTAAAAAATGTCCTTGACAGACATGACTTAAAAGGTTGAATCAAGATCAGAATTGTATTAGGTTAAATGATTACACGTCCAATGGTTGTGCTGATATCTATTGGCAAGAGAAGTAGAGGATAAAAAGCAGCCGAGCCTATTCTTACTGTCGGTAAATAGCTCGTAAGTGTCTGGAAAAACTAAAGCAGATTTCTTTGTTCTATACTGTGTATTCTGCCATTTTCCTATCAGTGTGTAGTGAGATTTGAAAGGACCCTATTTAATAGCTATGTAATATTGTTGATTCCCATGTGTGGATTTGTTTTCAGATGTATAAATGCTTCACAGTTACTTTTTCAAGGAGCTGAAACCCGATTGATTCTCGCTTGTGCGGTGGGCGGATCGGCAATTTTAATTCTGATAATAATTTTGCTTAAGCTCAAGCTAAAGAGAACGCACGGTAAGAACACTGATCGCTGAGAACCATCACCACTATTTGCACAAAATAGAAGCGTTAATGACATTTAACTTCAAAACAGTAAATGACATTTACAGAATGTTTGTCATGGATAGCGATTTTCGAAGCCGGATTTCAGTGATATTATTCTGGCACAATACATGCTTGATCTTAAAATTCAATTATTTCACCAGTCCACTGGAAATATGTTATATCTGATTTACGAATGTTGTTATATCTCTTTGGAGTTCTTCAAATGTCTTTTTTAATACAATAGCAGATCCGCATTTTGAAACGTAAACGACTTGGCGTAGATCTAAACTCCCTCTGATTGTGTAAAGAACGTTGACCAACTTATGTACGTCTCATCGGTTTTAATTTCCATTTTCGTTGCCATACCTAAATACAGTGCCGCTGTGTTATGCTATTAACACTTTACAGCCTCGTTGAAAGTCAAAGCCTTCTGAGCATAGCACCAGGTTAATGCAGAACTCAGTATATTAGCACAACTGTTACCAACAAATACTTTCTGAAAGAACCGTAACTTCAGCAGTTCCACTTACACTATTAGTTCGATTGGTATCAAATAAATAAAGTACAATGATTACAATGCAAATCATTTATTTTTGATTTCTTTTCTGAAGGGCGTAACATAAAATCTTTGGACGGATGACACCATGAAGACCCGGTAGGTGAAGTGACTCGACTTGTTACAGAACGGGACATTTGCATAGCAAAGATATCATGCATCTATATATTCCATAACACTTTGGAGCGTAGTAGGGAAAATAAAACTATTTTCCCCGTCAAATATTTATTTTCCAGTATATATCCAAGATTTATTTGAATGTTCCTGTTGCATCTACTTCCTGTATCCTTTCAAGTTTTCGACATCAGTACATAGCCGGTTGGATTGGAAGTGAAACGGTAATATTTACCATTGGAAGGTCAGCTGACTTGACGAACAATTCAGCACACATCAGAGACTGTGAGAATCTACTAAATGCTGACTTACGAGAATTGCAGTTGACTGGACAATGCACGTACGTGCACGAATCAATTCGTAATGTTTGCTTCATTTGACCTGACGGACAGTAAGCAAGGTAAAAATGTAACGAAATCTTCTTTTGTTGAATATTAAATGCAGTTTCAACCCTGATCCGCAACAAAGATCCGCATAGCAGTGCGTTACCTGCAGTGGAATCGATAATACTTGTAACATAAACTTGTCGTATGTGCTGAACAATGGTAACCACATTTAAACGAAACTCCACATGGCACCTTCTAGTCCACGAAGCTACGCTGAATGAGTATAATCCTCAATGTGGGAAGCAAAGCCTAAAACGGATAAAAGTACTGTCGTCTCCCATTTAATTCAAACCAGAAAATAATCTGTAGCTAACTACCGATTTTGGAAAGAGAACAAGCTGACGTTCCAGGCTGACGGTCCTTCTGCAGACTGCAACCTGTACGTTAACTATTTCTCTTCAACTGGTGATTCCAGACCCACTAAAATTTTGTGTGTTCTATTTCTCTGTTTTACTTCATGTTTTCACCACTTTAATGTGTTTTTTGTTTGCTACCTGGATTCATTTTCATGATAACATTTTTCTTCTTGTGTTTAATTAATTACTTCCCCAGTTTAACGCATTTAGTTTTAATTTTTCCTAGCAACATTAGGTGCAAGTGAGCGACTGTAGCAACTATGATAAGGTAGTAATAAATACATCACTTTTTTTCATTATGGCAGAGTTCCGCTAAAACTTCTACCAGTTTTTGTAACACTTCCGGAAATGTAGGGCTACTTCTTCCAGTAAACTCCAAGTTCTGTCATGGTCCAGTCCGTGAAATCCGCATTCCGGTTCACGGTCAGATCCAAGTTCCTTAATCCAGGTTTTCTGTGTTTCTCCAGTTCTGTTGAGGCAGCTGATTCTTGTTTGGGCTGGCCTCATAAATAGCTTCAGTATCTAGCCTCTTGCTGCCGGATTGTTCCTGTCCAAACACCTTGTCTGTATTCCTTCCCTTCACCTCCTTCCTGGAGCCTTGCCTCGCCTCACCTCTGCCTGGAGCCTTGCCTCGCCTCACCTCTGCCTGGAGCCTTGCCTCGCCTCGCCTTGTCTCGTCCTGGAGCCTTGCCTCGCCTCGCCTTTTCTCGGCCTGGAGCCTTGCCTCGGCCTGGAGACTTGCCTCGCCTCGTCTTGCGTCTGCCTGGAGTTTTGCCTCGCCTCGGCATGCCTTGACTGGAGGCTTGCTTCGCTTCGCCTTGCTTCTGCCCAGTGTCTTGCCTCGCCTTGCCTGTGTCTGGAGCCTCGCCCTGTTTGGAATTGTCAGTCTGTGTCCACGCCTTCGCTAGTTAAGTCCGGTCGTTTTGACGCTACCTAGCGTTGGGAACTGTCTCGTCGTGTTCAGCGTTCTGTGTAATGAGTCCCGGCCCTACGTTCTGTACCAAAGGAGGGGTCCCAGCTCTGTGTTGTGTGTGATGAGAACCGGCCCTAAGTCCTGTATCCAAGGAGCGGTCCCGGCTCAGTGTTTTGAGTTCCCGTCATGTCCATGTGCCTCGCCCAGCACAGCAGTACATTGCCCAACCGGTGCTGGGATTCCATCGTCCTGTGTTGGGGTTCCGTTGTCCTGTCTAGGAGTCACTCGTCCAGTCCTGTTGTCTCTCCCTCGACCAAGGCTCTGTGTTCTCTTCATGTCCATGTGCCTCGCCCAGCACAGGAGTACCTTGCCCAGCCCGGTGCTGGGATTTCCTCATCCTATGCTGGGGTTCCCTTGTCCTGTCCAGGAGGCTCACGTTCAGTGCTGTTGTCTCTCCCTCGACCAAGGCTCTGTGTTTTCGTCTAGCCATGTGCCTCGCCAAGCCCAGGAGTACGTTGCCCAGCCCGCTGCTGGGATTCCCTCGTCCTGTGTTAGGGTTCCCTTCTCCTGCCCAAGAGTCTCATGTCCAGTCCTGTGCCTCTCCTCATCCGGTAGCCTTGTCTTGTCCTCGCTTTGTTCTGGAGTTCGAGCCCAAGTCAAGACCCAGGTTATGGGACCTTGCCCAGTCTCTGCTCGGTGCCAAAGCCCAGGCTCCTAGTTCCCAGTTCCATGTCCTGGTTCCGCTATCCTCGTCAAGTCCTAGCCCAGACCCGGAATCCTTGTCTCGTCCAGGGCCTGTGTCATGTACAGCGCCCTTTCTTCCCCACTTCCCTTGCTTACTTCTCACGCCTACTCCTGTTTCTGGTAGTTCAGTGTATGTGTCTTGTATTTGGGTTCCCTCCCAAAGCCCCCCCCCCCATGACAAGTTGAAGCTGAAGCATTCATGATCAATTTTAACTATTACTTTAGTACTCTGAAATGCTATGCCATTATTTCAGCAAAACGAGTGCCATTTTTATCATTTACTGTAACGACTACGTCCATTGGTTCTACCTTCATCGATCGCAATTTAAGTGATTTACCAGCAAAACCAATCAAATCAACAGAGGCCCAGGATGTCTCTCCCCTGTTTTCGGTTCGAGTTAAGCGAGACTTAACATCAGGACTTGCCATTTGCTCCAATATCCTTAACCTAAATAATGTGAGTGGTAAGTGTCACAGTTTCAGTTTGCACCGAAGGGCCGAATTCTGATCAGGGCAATGATTACGAGAATTCGACGCATGCGTAAAGTTAGACAATGGGCCTGTGCCCAAGCACAGAAATTAGAGCGATGTAAGAAATAGACTTAGGAGATGAAAAAACAGATGGCCAGAACTGAGAACCCCATCCTATTCCTAAGACTGTTAGAAGCGGTGATTTGAAAATCTAAATATAGCGACTTCCAGCCTGAAACGGTCGAGATCCCGCCTCCGGTTTGATATATGGACAGTATCATTGTCCGCAGACAAAATGTTTTTCCAACAATATGATAATCCTTGGTGTTAGGTATTACAACTTAATTTAGTTTATGATCACTGAGCTCTGCATCAGTGAGATGGATTAAATATATTTTTGACAGGTTGAACAAGCACCGGTTGAGCACACCACTGCCTATGCTTCAATAAACCATAGGGAGAGCAAACCATTTCACTAAGACCGCCAACCGGAGAAGCTCGTTATCTATTCCCAGGTAAAGCAGAGAGAGTAGCGTGAGTATGATATTGATTTGCATTAAAGATATAGTACGGTAACAGGCCCATCCGATACAACTAGCCCGTGCCGCTCAGTCACACCCACGTGACCAATTTAACCTCCTAACCTGTAAGTCATTGGAGGAAACCGGAACATCCCAGAGGATTCGTATTTATATATATATATAATCATCATCCAATAGGAAGTTAATTTTTCAAACTTGAGGATACCATTGACACTATAACAAAATATAAAGTGAGTCATAGCTGATCCCCTCTCAGTGAAACAACTTAACGTTCTGGTACAAGTATAATATTTTTCTTCTATCTGCGGAGACTCCAACCTGAAAGCATAAATGTCGATTTCCCTAATATTTGGGAATTTCTCCATCATTCCATTCTCTCTTTTTTCCATTCTCCGTTTCACCTTTTCTCTTCTCGTCATCTGCCCATCAGGCTGCCCTCCACCCACGTGCTCCTCCTTCTTCCATTCTGTACGGTCCACTGTTCTCCCGTCTCCAACTCCTTCATTCACCGTTTACCTTTTCCATCCAACACCTTCCAGCTTTTTACGTCATTCCCATCCCTGTCATCCACATACCTTCACACTCACCTTGTTTCACCTGTCACCTGCTACTTTTCCCGCACCCCTCCACACCTTTATATTCTGGATTCAATTCCCTCATTTCCAGTCCCGATAAAGTGTCTCTGCCAGAAACAATCGACAGCTTATTTACCTTCTTGCATGATACCTTACCTACTGAATTCCTTCAGTATTATGTTTGCATTCTTCAAGATTTCCAGTATCTGCAGAATCTCTGGAGATTACTTTTTCCTTACTTTTACAAATTTAATTTCACATGTCACTTGCACATGAGGAAACGCCAGAAAACACAAAATTGGGAATGCCATCCTTCCCAACGCCCATTATCAGCTCCATAATAAACACGAGTGACTGATAATAACCGAGGAGAACTGAACTACCGTAAATTCCGAACTGTGACAAAACTGTAATCAGAGAGCTTGACTGAACAACGTGCCGACATTCATTCTATCAGTTATGCGCTGTCCACTGACAACAATGTCCATGTGCATTTGGAACTGTGTTGGCAGGTGTGGCTGAGCAAACACCTCTGAGCTCCATAAACGAAACATAATGCGGCAATCAGACACAGATGAAAGAAAATACGGTTGTACTATAAGTTAGCCAATTGTTTTGTACCATATCTGCTATTTCAAGGATTTCTCTATACTCTAACTTGATTTTGTTGAAGTTCTTTTTAGGTAAAGGAAAGGAAAAACGCTAATATATAAATCATTAAGGGAAATCTTGAAACGTTGACATGAATATGTTCAAGCATTAGAAACCTAAAGTTCATTATTGATCAGTACAGCTCTAATTTATTTTACAATCGTGTGATTCAATTAGTCACTAAATGCTCGGCTTACCGCTGACTTTGGATTCCTTTCACAGACTAAAGGAAATGGAGCTGACAAACTGACTTATGCCGCTCTGCAGATTCCTGATTCGAGTTACACACAGGCATCCAAACATCAGAGCAAACATACATTGTACACAGATGTAAATACATCAAAGAATCTGTGAAGCTGAGAATCCAATTGCAGTTCAGAGTCATATATTATCAATGATTGTAGGCCAGAGCATCGCTACGTTTCGTTTCTTGCATCCACCAAGGGTTGATGATCAAAGTCACATGTAACAATTTCGAAGATAAATGATCATTTTGGTCTTCGATCTTTCTCCGATTCATTAGAGGCAATTGTCATAAAATAAAAGCAAATAAAGGAAATTAAGAAAAGAACAACAATAAACTATTCCAGCCCTGTCTACTGCCCGGACATTTAAGGTGAAAATGTCTGATATGCTCAGTCGTAGTCTCCTCTACCGGTCTACTACACAGACCCGATCATTCCAAGAGAAAAACACTTCCTTCCCCTTAAACGTTTCCGAATAGTTTTGCCCCCACAGACCTTACAGGATGAAAAGTAAATCCACCATCGGCGAGGATTTTTTTTTTTGACATGGAAAACCCGTCAATTAAAAATTTATTCTTGCACACTTACATCAACGTTGAACCGAGGGAAATATAGATTGGACGATATTCGAATATTCGCAGCGAGTTCTCGTGACAACACTTCTCTGGCTCAATTTTGATGGAGAGAGAAACAGAACAGAGATTTCCGATTGGTAACCCGATGAAAGGTTATAAATCTAAGGCTTTCACTTACTTTCTCACACTTGATCACCCTTGATTCTCCCGAGAACCTTTTACGTTATAACCGAAAGTATCGTGGAATTTGCAGTAATTGCAAGATGTTTGTAAAAATTATTTAACTATGTCAACGATCCCGATGGCTAGGAAAATGTTTTGATTTTATGTGAAAAATCCATGCACATGGATAATATTACATAATTCGCGGTCTTACATCAATAGTCTGATCCGAATATTAAGAGAATTCGTTCAGTAATCTCCAGTGTTAACTCGAGTTGTAAAATCGAAATTGATTTAAACGGATAACTCTAGTTTATTTGCTACATTTGAAGCTTCCCAAATCTTTCATCCCAACAACTAAATATATGTTTTCCTTTCTTATCCGTACTTTCAAAGAGCTGCATACTTTTTTCAGTACAAGTTTCAATTAACAAGCATCTGTTCAATTAAAAACAATCAGGTTAGTATTTGTAAAGTGCATTTGAAACTGATAAGGTATCTGTAGCTTGTTTCCCCTCGAATGTGATTCCCATCAATCCCTTCCAGTCGGAGAATATACTTTGCAGTTCTAAACTCCATGCAGGTACTTTTGCACTCAAATTGATTTCATGGGTGAGGTTCCACTCTTTAGTTATTTACTGGAGACTCTCTCTCTCCCTCTCTCTCACGCAGACAAATACGCGCGCGCGCGCACACACACACACACACACACAGTTTCACTCGTTGCTGGGGGAGAGTTTACTGCCGATTATCGAGTCGGAGAACTCGTAAAAGAGCGACGCAGCAGACTTTAGCACCGTAACTCAACGAGATTTTTATTTGTTGTTCCTTCTCACTAGGTGTGACTCCTCTCTGTCCCTTTATTAGGGAGACGGGGAGATGGGGCATGTTGAATTCTTTGGCATGGCGATTAGTTTTACTGTACTGCAAATAATTCACTCTTGGGGTCTTTGCAATTGTATGCATGCAGGGGTAGGAGCAACAGTTGGGGGGAGGTGGTACTTGTGCGTGGAAGGGGGAGGAGAAGGATCCCCAGAACCTTCTAACGTTTTCTAACGTTTCTAACGTTTCTGCTGTCATTCATTGTTTGGGGTACTCTTCTGTTTTCATGGATGTCTGCGAAGGTCACGAATTTCAGGTTGTATATTGTATGCATTCTCTGATAATAAATTGGACAACATACTGTTTCTCCAACGATTTGAACAGCTGAACATGACTTCCCAGATCCTGTACACATTGCCACAACTTGCACTCAACGTCAGTAAGACGAAAGAGACGTTTGTGGACTTCAGGAAGAGTAAGACGAAGGAATACACGCCAACCCTCATAAAGGGATCAGAAGTGGGGAGAACGATCACTTTCAAGCCCCTTAGTGTCAGGCTATCTGTGGGTATAACCTAGATCCGATATATCAATGCAGTTATGAAGAAGGCAATGCAGCGACTATCCTTCGTTACGTGTTTGAAGAGATGTGGTATGTCAACAAATACACTCAAAACTTCTATAGGTGTACTGTGCTGAGCATTGTGACAGGCTGCGTCACTGTCTGGTATGGGGCGGGGGCAGGAGGGGGAGCTACTGCGCAGGCCCGAAAGAAGGTGCAGATTGTCGTAGATTTAGTCGGATCGATCTTGGGTATAAGCCTACAAAGTACTCAAGACATGTTTAAGGGGTAGTGTTTCAGAAAGCAGCGTCCATTATTAAGGACGTGCTGCACCCAGGGCATGCCCTTTTCTCACTGTTACCAGCAGGTAGGAGGTACCGAAGCCTGAAGGCACACACTCAGCGATTCAGGAACAGCTTCTTCCCCTCTGCGATGGGATTCCTAAATGGACATTGACCCCGTGAAAACTACCACGATTAAAACATATGTTATTCCTGGTTTTGCACGTTTTTAATCTATTAATATAGGTATACTCTAGTAGATCTATTTAGCTACTTATTTCCGTATTTATTTGTTTTTCTTTTTCTACATTATGTATTGCATTGAACTGCTGCTGCTAACTTCACAAACTTCACGACACATGCCGCTGATAATAAACCTGATTCTGATTCCGAATGTTGATTCAATTGTGACAAACAACTTCTTGACCAGCCTGTCCACCTCTGTCGACAAATTTACAGATCAACGTGCCTGTATCTCTCAGTCACCGTGTTCTACTTCAGCGCCCAGGGCAATCTTTTGCGTAATTCCTGCCCCAGTGTAACTAACCAAAATATAGCACTTTGCAAATATCCGTGTTAAGCTCTATCCGCAATTGCTAGGTCCACTTTCCCAGTTCCTCGTCTTAGTTAATTTTCACTGTCTGGTATATCATAAATTCCGATGCATCCTGAGATTTATTAACAACTTGAAAATAATATTAACTATTTCAGAGGTGTCAAACAATATTGGAACTAGGGCCTACCTCTTCATTACATCACTAGTTGCAAGTCTTTACTCTTGGCATCAGGTCTCCACTCTTGGTATTAAGTCTCCCCTATCACTGTCTGATTCCTCTAGGAAAACAATTTCTGTTCTTGTGTTCATTTGGCCGGCTCACTCTGGCTCTAGTGTCACCCAGCATTTTATACTAGATTGTTATATGGGACCGTGCAAAATTCTATTAAGATATAGTCCTCTGTCCTGCCCTCAGCAATTGTCTGCATAGCTCTTCAAAACAAATGATTCGGGTTTGTGAGAGTGGATTCCCCATGAGCAATCAATGCTTACGGTCACTATTATACTCGTCGCCTTTCCAAATTCTGATAGATTCTGTTTTTCATTCCACTATATTTCCCAACACCGATACTTGCCTTGTCACCTGTAGTTGCGGGACTTTTTAAATGAATGCGCATTGGCCACTTTTCAATGCTCCAGTAGCAAGTTCCTGCTTAAAGACAATACTGACTTCTCGCTTATTTAAAACGAGAACTTCGCGGGCATTCGTCCATTGTGCGGGGACTATCAGCGGCGGCAACTGAGCTCGACGAACTTAGTCAGAGTGCAGAATATTTAGGCGGAGAGGACATTGTCTTGAGTAGGCCAGTGGCGAGATTGAAGCGACAGGCTATGGCTCATTCAGGCTTCTACGAAAGCGGTCTTCGACGAGCAGGTGGATTTTTTTTTTTTGGCTTTTCTTTGCAGTTTTAGAGTAATAGCATGTTGGCAGGCTTAGTATTTTGCTCTGAGTGCTAGATGTGGCAATCCCGGAAATATATCAATCTCACAGAACACAACATTTACGCCATGTGCACCGAGAAGCAGCTCCTGACAGTCCGTGTTTGGGATCTGAAGCTGCGGCTCGATGATCTACAGCTTATTAGGGAGAGTGATCAGGAGCTAGAGAGGAGCTAGAGGGAGTTAATCACCCTGAGGCTGCATCGTCAGAGAAGTGGAGTAAAGATCTCAGAAAGCAGAGAGCACCCCTGTGGCCACCCCCCTCGGAAATCCTTACCTCGGTTTGGAAGCAGTTGAGGGGGATGACTTGACAGAGGATGACCACGGCGATCGGGTCTGTGGCACTATGCCTGGTACATGGTGCAGAAGGGAAAGATGAAGATGAGGAATGCAGTAATCATAGGGGTTTCCATAGTGAGGGAACAGACAGGAGGTTCTGTCAGCCTGATAGAGGTACCTGCATGGTTTGTTGCCTCCCATGTGTCAGGGAACGAGGTGTCCAGGATCGGGTACAGAGTATTGTGAAGGCAGAGGGTGCACATCCAGATGTTGTGGTACACTGTGGTACGAATGACATAGGTAGAAAAAGGGAGGAGGTCCTCAAAAGAGAATTCAGTGAGTTAATTAGGAAGCTGAAATGCAGGACCTCTAGAGCAGTAATCTCAGTATTGCTACCTGTGCCACTTGCTAACCAGTGCAAGAATAGCATGATCAGGCGTATTAATGTGTGGCTGATAGACTGATATATGCGCGAGGGCTTCAGATTCCTGGATCATTGGGGCGGCTTCTGGGGAAGTATGACCCGTACAAAGTGGACGGACTACACCTGAACCCAAAGGCGTCCAATGTCCTAGCAGGCACATTTAATAGATCTGTTAGAAAGCGTTTAAAAATTTGACAGGGGGTTGGGAAACGGAGTGATAGGGTCGAGAAAGTGGAGAACAGAAATAAGTCAAAGATAGAGTCCAACAGAAGAGAGAAAGAACAGGCAAGAGATGAGACTTGATCACAGCCACTGGCATGGGTTACAGGGCAATACAGACGTGATGCAGTTAAAGCAGAAAACAATACATTTTGGGCTGAAAGTGTTATATTTAAATACACGCAGTATAAATAATAAAATGGACAATCTTGAAATTCATCTACAGATTGGCAAATATCACGTTGCGTCCATCGCTGAATATTGGCTAAACGATGGCTGTTATTGCAAGCCTAAATTCCTAGGTTACACGGTGTATTAGAAAGATAGATTAGTAGGCAGAGTGGGGTGGTGTGGCTCTGAGTATAAGAAATCATATTAAATCATTATAAAGAGATGACATAGGACTGGAAGGTGAAGAGACTCTTGGGTTCAGTTAAGAAATGGCAAAGGTAAAAAGAGCCTAATGGCAGTTGTATGCAGCCCTCCAAACAGCATCCGGGATGTTGATTTCAATTTACAGCACGATGTAGAAAAGGCGTGCCAGAAAGGTAATGCCATGATCATCGTTGGGGATTTTAACATTGAAGTGCATTGGAAAAGCCAGGTCAGTACTGGACCTCGAGAGATAACTTGTAGAATGTTTAAGGGAGGGATTTTTAGAACAGCTAGCTGTTGAGCCCAAGAGGTGAGCGGCTGTGTTGGATTGGGTCTTGTGCAATGATCAGGAGGTGATAAGAGAGCTTAATGTTGAGGAACTCTTAGGGAACAGATAGCTCAACATGATCGAGTTCACACTGAAATTTGAGAGGGAAAAAATAAAATCTAATGTGTCATTATTTCAGTGGTATAAAGGACATTACAATGACATGAGAGGGGAATTGGTCGAAGTTGACTCCAAAGGGACATTTGCAAGAAAGAGAGCAGAGCATAAATGGCTGGAGTTTCTGCCAAAAAGAAAATGTAAAAAATGAGGGAAGTGCAAGACAGGTATATTCCAAATAAGACGACATTTTCAAAGGGAGGAAGGACAGCACCGTGGCTGTCAAGTGAAGTCAAAGCCAAAGTAAAGGCGAAAGGGAGGGCACACAAGCGCATCAGAGCTAGTGGGAAGATAAAGGATTGGAAAGCTTTTAAAAACCTGCAGAAGGAAACTAAGAAGGTCATTACGAAGGAAGAAATGAATTATTATAGGAAGCTAGTGTATAATGTCAAAGAAGATACTGAAAGTAATTTTTAAGTATTTAAAGGATAAAGGGCAGTCGAGGGTAGATCGAGGACAACTATAAAATAACGCTGGAGTCGTTGTGATAAGAGATGCAGAGATGGCAGAGGAACTGAATGCATATTTTGCATCAGTCTTCACAGCGGTAGACGTCTGGAGAATACCGGACTTTGAAGAGTGTCATGGAAGTGAAGTTTATGCAATGCAAATTACGACTGAGAAGGTGCTCAGGAAGCTTAATGGACTGATGGTGGATAAATCTTCTGGACCTTAGCTGCGGAGATTGCGGAGCCATTAACAATGATCTTTCAAGAATCGATAGATTCTAGCATTGACCAGAGGACTAGAAAATTGGACAGGTTACTCCTGTATTTAAAAAGGGTGGGAGACAGCAGAAAGGAAACTATAGACCTGTTAGCCTGACATCAGTGTTTGGGAAGTTGTTGGAATCGATTGTTAGGAATGAGATTGCAGAGTACCTGTAGGCACCTGACAAGATAGGCCAAAGCCAGCATGGTTTCCTGAAAGGAAAATCATGCCTGATAATCCTGCTGCAATTCTTTGAAGAAATTACAGGTATCGTAGATGCAGCAGACGTGGTCTACCACAGGGGTCAGTGTGGGGACTGCTGCTTTTTACGATGTATGTCATTGATTTGGAGTATGGTATTAATAGATTTGTGCCGATGATACAAAGACACGTGGAGGAGCGAGTAGTGTTGAAGAAACAGAGAGCCTGCAGAGAGACTTAGATAGTTTAGGGGAATGGACAATGAAGGGGCAAATGAAATACCATGTGGGAAAGCTCATGGTCATGCACTTTGGGGGAAAAATTAAAAACAGACATACTAGAATTTAGACTGTGAGATAATTCAAAACGCAGAGATGTAAAAGGACTTGGGAGTCCTTGTACAAGATACCCTAACGGTTAACCTCCATGTTGAATCGGTTGTGAAGAAGGCGAATGCAATGCTGACATTCATTTCGGGAGGTATAAAATATAAGGACAGGGATGTGATTCTGAGGCTCTAAAAGTTACTCGTGGGACGTTTAAATTTTTGTGCCCAATCTACGAAACAAATATGTTATAACATTATACATTTGCTACCCGCTGCAAATTTACCTATAGCAAATATCCATTTTGCTGCCTATTTTTGTCTGTTGATTCTTTGTACAGTGAGTGCAACTGTTTTCATCATTTTCACTTATGCTTTGTCAGCCACGAAAGGAACTTCGGCCAAATTGGAACTATTCCCTCCAAACTTAAAAGTCTCAATGGGTGGCAAAGGATCCATGTTCTGCAAATTTCCAATACTACAAAATACTGCCGAAGTTTCATGGTGGAAGGAGGGTCAGAAGACAGTTTTAGAACCAGACAGCAGAAATCAGTTCAATGTAAAGAAAAGCAGGGACACATTTACCCTCCTGAATGTGACATACACAGACGTCGGCGTGTATTACTGTCAAGTGAAAAGTCAACAACAAATATTGGGATACAGAAGTGGCTCTCAGCTTATTGTGTTAAGTAAGTGTCTTCATTCCTGGAAGTGGAGAATTTTCAACTCTTTGCATTTTAGGAAAAGCTAGGATTGCGGTAATGTTGTGAAATGGTATTGCTGGTTTAGAATTTGTGCTACTAATTTGCTATACATCTTTCAGAGAAAGGAAAAGATCATTATAGATCTTTTCGGATTGTTCTGTTTATTATTTCGATGTTCTTCTGGAGATTAACTTTTGCCCCAATTATTGTTTAGACCGTTGATATCTCCAACCATATTTTTGTTATGCCTATATTCCTACACAACGTCCCACCGTGTCCTCGACTTGACCTATTCTTCAAAGAGCCCCAACAACTTTATCAATCAAATGGTTTTAATAGCGGATGAACAGAACCACCTAATTTTTAGACTTCGAATTTGATTCGGGTTCACTAGGGAGCTGTGGACAGATTGTGTTGAAGGACAAATGACAAGCCATCTAATTCAAAGCGAAGCATTTCCAAGGTTAAACGAAATCCGCCCGTTCTTCAGCCTGTTTTAATAATACCACGTCACGACGAATTTCACCCATTTAGATCCTGCAGTTGCTGAAACGCATAGCTATAAATATTTATAAGTAATTAGTAAACATCGTTCACTCTGCCAAACTCTCGATGAACTTTTGGGGAACGGGGAACATTAAAACACCGTAATCAACAATTCAGTAAATTCACAGAGGAATATATTCACCTTCCATCTAAAGCCCAAATGCAAACAAAGCCACTTCATTAATGTCAGTTACGGGACGTGTGCGTAAAACCTATACAGTAAGAAACACATCTTGTTAAGTGTAGTGCTCAACAATGCCTATCCCATTAAAACCATCATAGTTATGCTGATTCACTGCCTGTCATTTTGCGCTCGTACAAAATTGACCTTGTAAGAGGTCAATTGTAAAATTGATCTTGTAAGAGCAGAATTAGGGACAACAATGGCCAGTTTGAAGAAGAAATTAAGTAAATCAAAGCACGCGCTAAGTCTGCTGCGTTTATTCCAAACAGGCATGCTTTCCCCACCTGTCACCAGCACATCTGCTTTGTCATGTTTACCTGCCCCCTGAAACAAAACGGCCGCATTGATAACAATTGAGAATGATAGCGTGAGACAGAGAGTATGTGCGATTAAATTCTAGCTAAATATTCTACATCCGTTTTGTTCTTTTGTAGCTCCGCCAACTCCGCTGAAAATCATTCATGTTGAAGAAACATCGTCTAAACCCCGGACACTCATGTGTAAAACTGCAGCATTTTATCCGATAAAAATAGACATCTTTTGGCGAAGAAATTATATGGAAATTCTAACCAAAATAGGAAAGTCAATAAATGAGAATTCAGAAGGATTTTATGTGGCTTCCAGTACTTTGGAAGATGCGCAGCCTGCTCAGGGCAAAGTGGTTTACACCTGCCTGGTATCTCACGAAACGCTGAAAATCCCTGCCAGTTTCAGTTATGTTATTGAACAAGGTAAGACCGGAACCATTTAAAGCAAGCTCCAACCTGAATGAGAATATGCCTGGCGAGCTGTACAAACACAAAAAAGAAAATATGAAATCTCATTTATTTTTCCAACTGTTGTTGTGGATAGGTTTTTTTAAAAAAAAGTAAGTAGCATGGGGTTTGGTTCAGCAGATTGAAGAAGTATCGATAAAGTAAAAGCAAAAGTTGAAAAAAGAGAATAGTAAGGGTGGAATGCAGAAAATCCAGGTAATACGGAAGGATAGGCAGGAAGGGAAGGGAGATGGGGAAGCGTTCTCAATTAAAGATGATATCAGTGAGAGACGATATAAGATCTCAGGAGTAAAATACGGAATCCATCTGGTTAGAGATTAGGAATAGTAAAGCAATAAAAGAAGGAAAGATCAATTATGGATTTACAGAAGTCGTTCGATAAGGTGCCACATAAAAGACCTATCCATAAGATAAGAATGCAGAGAGTTGGGGGTGATATATTAACATGGATGGAGAAATGTCTAGCAAATAAAAAACAGACGGTTGGGATACATGGGTGTTCCTCTGGATGGCAATCAGTGGTGTACCCAACTTTGCTGATGATACTAAATTGAGTGGACAAACAAATTGTGCAGAGAATATAGATATTTCTGCAAAGAGAAATAGATATGTTAAGTGAGTGGGCAAGAGTCTGGCAGATGGAATATAATGTTGGTAAATGTGAGGTCATCTACTTTGGAAGGAAAAATGAAGATCAAATAATTATTTAAATGGTTGAAGCATACTTCTGTGCTGGGAGTACTTGTGCATGAATCGTAAAGGGTTGGTTCGGTGTTGCAGTAGGGTATCAAGAAGGTAAATGGATTGATGGTTTTCTTTGCTCGAGGGACTGAATTTAAGAGCAAGGAAGTTACGCTGCAATAGTATAGGGTACTAATGAGGCCATATATAAAATACTGCTTGCAATGCTGGTGTTCTTACTTGAGGAAGGATAGACTGGTGACAGTGCAGAGGACGTTCACCAGGTTGATTCCAGAGATGAGAGGGTTAAGCTATGTGAAGGGATTCAGTCGCCTGGGTCTGTATCGCTGGAATTCAGAAGGATGAAAGGAAATCTTTTAGAAACATATAAAGTTATAAAAGGGTTAGATAAGATCGAGCCAGGAAAGTTGTTTCCACTGATAGGTGAGACTAGAACTAGGGAAATCGCCTCTAGATTCGGGGGAATAACTTTAGTATGGAGATTAGGAGGAACTGCTATTCCCAAATAGTAGTGAAATCACTGCCCACAAGGTTGGATATATTTTTGTATAGCTGGGGAATTCTGCATTATAGGGAAAGGCAGGCAGAGGGAGATGCGTCCCTCGTCAGATCAGCGATGATGTTATAGGCTCGATGGGTCAGATGGCCTACTGCTGTTTCTATTTCTTATGTTCTTACGAAATTTCGGAATTTATGCATAGCTTGTTACATAGCAAACATTCCGATATATTTAAAAAAAAAGATAAAAAACTGAGATGCCAAAAGAGCTATTTCGACTGATGTCAGGTGCAGGGTCGATGAAGTAGATTTTATCATTACTTTTTTTTAGGAGGAAATTTGAAGAATGGTTGTGTATTATGTGGATTTCTACATATCACCGGGAATATGATTTTCTGGTTGTATAGTGGTGTTCTGCAGTGGTTGGTATTGGAACTACTTCTTTTAACTTTATGTATCAATTATTTTAATGACGGAATTCATCGATTTGTAACAATGGTTTAAATACTCCAGTAGAATTACTGAAATAACGGCCTCTGGTAATGGCATGGATATATATGCGGGAGTACAATGCAATTCCATTTCTTTCCCTATGAGTCCAACGCAGCTCTATTTTCCTGCAGATTGATAAATTTTTGAGAATGCCAGAAATTTCACCAATAAATGTTGTGACCGGAGGATGTCTTTATCATGGTCATCATTTTTAATTCTACGTTATATTAGTGCTAAAGAAAGCACATGACATGGATGTGATATGATATCAAAAGCAATTCAGTTCCATTATTCTCTCTATCCAATTGACCATTACATTCGTTTGTGGAAAGTCAATCATTTTCCGTCGTGCACTTTGCGTTAATCTTTAGCCATTTGTTAGAAAAAAAAACAAGATTTACAAATAGATGATCGTGAAGGAATGCGTATTCAATAACTTTGGGTAAAATATCTGTGGGTGCTGGAACTCCAAGCAACACACACAAAATGCTGGAGGATCTTAGTAGGTCAGGCAACACCAGTCCTGCTAAATGTCTCGCCAGAAACGTCGACAGATTTTCTCCACAGATGCTGCCTGGCCTGCTAAGTTCCTCTGGTATTAAAATGTTCTACTTTCTTTTCTCACGGTCTCTATATATGTATATATGTTTCACAGTTTCTTCTTCTTTTACATGATCTGGAAGACAGCAATAAATCTCTGATTCTTGGATGTGCATTGGGCGGACTGGCAATGGTAATTCTGATTATCATTTTGATAAGAAGCGGAGTTAAGAGGAAACGTGGTAAGAACATGCATGATTTGATATCAAGATTTCCAAGGTATTATCCGATTCACATTCGACAATACTAATTATAAATAACACGATAATTATACATTCCCGTTCAATTTATACAATCACCCCTTGTACCTACGATTTTCAGTCTCCTGGGGTTTTCAGGCTGTGACTTCCTGCGGCGATTTTACACAAGTAATAATAATCTTACTGTTATAGCTTGTTCTTTTGAGATATAACATGACTGATGTTTTGCTACCGCCACTCTACTCTTGCAATCAAAATCTAGATCCACCACATTCATGGAAGGTCATGCACAGCACAATTCATGGCCACAATGTGCACCTCCACTACTTTGAATAGCTGTCAGGAGTTTGAACTTTCGGCAAAAAATTTGATTGCAATCCAATTCGCACCTTCAAATTTTCTAACATTACTGCTATTATTTAAGTTGTTGTATTTTTTAAAATACGTTATGTTTCAATAGAACCTCTGAGGAAGCAAGTCAGAGTGGAGAACCGGTAAATGAAACAACTTTTCTTTTAGCTTTTGAGAGGAGTATATTAGAAACATAGAGAACCTACAGCACAATACAAGCCCTTTGGCCCACAAAGCTGTGCATAACATATCGTTACCTTAGAAATTACCTATGGTTATCCATAACACTCGTCTTTTCTGAGATCCGGGTATCTATCCAGGAGTCTCTTAAAACACCCTATAGTATCCGCCTCCGCCACCATCGCTGGCAGCCCATCCCACGCACTCAACACTCTGTGTAAAACAACCAGCACCTGACATCTCCTCTGTACCTACTTCCAAGCACCTTAATACTGTGCCCTCTCGTTTTAGCCGTTTCAGCCCTGGGAAAAAGCCTCTGACTATCCACATGATCAGTGCCTCTCTTCATCTTATAAACCTGTATCAGGTCACCTCTCATCCTCCATCGCTCTAAAGAAAAAATGCCGATTTCACTCAACTTATCCTCATATGGCATGATCCCCAATCCAAGCAACACACTTGTAAATCTCCGCTGCACCCTTTCTATGTTTTCCACATCATTCCCATAGTAAGGTGACAAGAACTGAGCAGAGTACTCCAAGTAGGGTCTGGCCAGGGTCCTGTATAGCTGCAACATTACCTCCTGGCTCCTAAACTCAATCCCACGATTGACGAAGGACAATGCCTCGTATGCTTTCTTAACAACAGCGTCAACCTGCGCAGCGGCTTTGAGTGTCCTATGGACACGGACCCAAGATGCCTCTGATCCTCCACACTGATAAGAGCCTTACTATTAAGACCCATTTTGTCATCACAATTGACCTACCAAAACGAATTACCTCACCCAAATCTGAGTTGAACTCCAGCTGCCATTTTTCAGCACAGTTTTGCATCCTATCAATGTCCAGCTGTAACCTGTGACAGCCATCCACACTATCCACAACACGTCCAACCTTTGTGTCATCTGCATATTTACTAACCCATCCCTCCACTTCTTCATCCGGGTCATTTATAAACGTCAGGAAAAGTAGGGATCCCACAACAGTTCCCTGACGCACACCACGGGTCACCGACCTCTATGCACAATATGACCCGTCCTCAATTACTCTTTGCCTTCTGTGGGCTAGCCAGTTCTCAATCCACAAAGCAATGTCCGCTTGGATCCCGTGCCTCCTTAGTTGCTCAATAAACCTTGCATGGGGTACGTTGTCAAATGCCTTGCTGAAATCCATATACATTGCATCTACTGCTTCATCAATGTGTTTAATCGCATCGCCCACAAAAAATAAAATCAATCAGTCTCGTAAGGTATGACCTGCCATTGACAAAGCCATGCTGACTATTCCTAATCCAATTATGCCTCTCCAAATGTTCAGAAATCCTGCCTCTCAGGATCTTCTCCAACGACTTACCAACCACTGACGTAAGTGTCACTGGGCTATAATTTCCTGGGCTATCTCTACTCCCCTTCTTGAATAAGGGAACAACACCCGCAATTCCCCAGTCCTCCTGAACCTCTCCCGTCCCCAGTGATGATGCAAAGATCATCGCCAAAGGCTCAGCAATCTACTCCCTCGCCTCCCTCAGTAGCCTGGGGTACATCTCGTCCGGTCCCGGTGACTTATCCAACTTGAAGCTTTCCCAAATCTCCAGCATGTCCTCTTATTTAATATCTACATGCTCAAGCTTTTCAGTCCGCTATAAGTCATCCCAACAATCGCCAAGATCCTTTTCCGTAGAGAATACTGAAGCAAACTACTTTATAAGTACCTCTGCTAACTGCTGCGGTTCCATACACACTTTCCTCTGTCACACATGTTTGGTCCTAGTCCCTCATATCTTATCCTCTTGCTCTTCACATACTTATTGGTAGAGGAATATTGTGATCAATTACGACCTAAGCAAGGATATGTATGCGTGTGCATGAGAACTGGTGACAAACTGACCGGCAAAACGCTCCTTCAATAGTCCGTAAGGTCGGAGGACTACAAAGGTGACAGTTGTTCCTTCGTAAACGGTTGGAGAAAGGAGGAAAAAGGAAATAACAGCGGAAGGAAACATATGACGAGAGATGGGAAACTCATCCTACTCGTATAATAGCTTTTAAATATTGCTTGAAGATCAATTTCAATCGTAAAAGATCATAGGGACTTTCAGCAATAGGGAAAACACATTTCGTATCGTTTCTGAAATAATATACATCGCAATAACATTTACTGGTGTTAGAATGTTATTGTGCCGCATGTTTACTCAATTGCGGTTACGTTTTCATACTCATTTTCTCTTTATGGAATGAAAATTGCATTAGACTCTTCATAGTGTTAACTACCACTTTGTAACCGGCTGGACTAGCCCCAGTTGAACATGTCCTTGCCTATGCTACACTAACCGTGAGAAAAAATCAAAATAAATCATAAGGTCAGACACCAGGATAAACATGTTGTCTATGCAAAGGTAAAGCCAAACGTTTGGGGGTGGGGGAGATTCAAAATCAGAATTGATTTTTGAAGAAATAATTACAATTCATGTCTTAAACCATAAAAACGCTTAGGTCCAATTTTGGTGGTTATTGGTGGTCATCTGACTCGAATGACAATGTCTGATGATGATCATCATCACAAGCCAGTGCGGAAGGTATGGAGATCCTAAGACGTCTAGTCGTGAATATCCCCCTCTCGGCCTCATCAGTGTACTCCAAAGGAAAGCTTAAAACAATACATTTGTCAACAGCTTGGCTGCAGGATCTACCGGAATGATGTTCAATATCTTCCAGCCGTATTGGGAGCTCCATCCCAGATTTGCTGCCTGGGTTTAGTCCCGTGGTTTTCGTCTCTCCCGAGGCTGCCCCACGGCATTGGGAGTACTTACTCATAGCTGTGGATCTGGTTCATGAACACCAGGGCCTGAGCATACACCGGTGGGCCTGGGTGCTACATGTTCAGCAGTCAGGGCACCTCCCCATCCTCCGTAAGCAGCCCGAGACCGCAAGCAGTTTAGTTTCCGTGTAAAATAATATTTTATACAATAATGCAAAACATGGCAACGAAACCAGTGAAGAACAAAGAAACAACAAACATGAGGAAATCCGCAGATGCTGGAAATTCAAACAACACACACAAACTGCAGGTGGAACACAGTAGGCCAGGCAGCATCTATAGGGAGAAGCGCTGTCGACGTTTCGGGCCGAGACCTCGAAACGTCGACAGCGCTTCTCCCTATAGATGCTGCCTGGCCTGCTGTGTTCCAAGAACAAAGAAACAGCGGTTTCTCTTTTGTCTTTTCAGTACAAACTATTTTAAATGGCTGTAATCTGAAAATGAAAATTATTACATACATTACAATTGTATCTTAAAATCTATCACTTCGCTTTTTTGTTGGACAATTGATTAAGACTCGATATTGAATTACTTCCACAGACTCGACGTGGCGCAGATGAAACGTTGACACATGCCGTTCTGCAGCTTTCCAACAATAAAAATATCGGCATTTAAGCACGACTACGAGGATTCAGTGTACGCAAATGTAAGGCTTTCACAAGAAACGAGAAGCTGAAAATCGAAAAAGGGTTCGGTTCTGAGGACTGTGAACGAATGCATGTCTCCCGGGTTGTTTCTTCTTATCTACTGCAGGGAAACTAAAGAGCGACGGCTGAAATAATACTGAAAGATAAGAATAAGAAGAGTGGACATTGTGGCAGACGAGCGAAATTTTATTCTGCCCCTACCAATATACATTTTTACAATTTCAAAAGAACGTTAAGGATATCAGTTAAAGGGAATCACAAGTCTGCTCTAGTTCATATACGTCAGCTTGCAGAACAACAATACCGCTTACGATATATCATCACGATATCGGAATGTCTTCTCGCGAGAAGCTCAAGTTCAAATTAAACTTCAATTGAGTTGAAACAACCACCTGTGAACGCAGTACCTGAATCAGGTTGCGAAAATCAGCAGAAATAACTGAAAAATACGCTTGTATTGTGAGTTAACCAAATATTTAGTAACATGACTATTACTTCAATAAATTCTCTACCCTCCTAATTAGATTTTGAGAAAATTCATTTAAATAAGGAAAGAAACGGTCATTCTTCTGTGGGATAAGACAGACTCTTGCCCTTCAAACTCTATATGAATCAAAAAAGGGAAATCTTCAAGAACGCTGACATAAACTTCGTGTAAAGCAGTAGGAATCTGAAATTGAAATTTGATGAGTACATCACTAATTTATTTTGCGATCGTTTGATTCAATTGGTCACTGTACGTTCGATTTTGATATTACCTCCACAATCTAAAAATGGAGCTGACAAATTGACTTGCGCAGCTCTGCAACCTCACAATCCCATGAACACATCAGCATCCAGACATCAAAGCAAACATACATTGAGCGCAGATATACAGTAAACACATCAAGGAAGCTGCTTAGCTGAGAATCCAGTTGTAGTTCAGAGCTGTAGACCACCAATGAGTGCAGACCCGAGGCATTGCTTCGTTTTATTCCCTACATCCAGACAAAAAATGACAATCGATATCATATATATGAGTTGGGAAGAGAAGAGGTCATTTTCGTCTTGACATTTCTCCGATTCATTGTACTGAAAATTGTACTGAAAATTGTACTCCGATGAAAATTGTACTGAAAAAAAGTAAGAAACTTATGAATCGGGATCCACCATTCCGCCTCTCTCTGCTGCCAGGCCATTTAAGGTGATAATGTCTGATGTGCTCAGTCATAATCTCCTCTTCTGCTCCATCGCACATTTCTCAATCATTTCTAGAATAATGAACAATTTTCCATTAAATATGCCCCAATTTACCTCAATATTCCTCAGACGATGAAAAAAAGACCTATTCAGAGATTCGCCGCCATTGGGGAGACAAACTTCTTTTTTTAAATGCACTTAGAAGCCGCCAATTATAAAGAAGCGAATCTCGCTCAGCTTGCAACCACTCCACCACTCCAGCCAACAGATTGTTCCCACTTATCACCTGACAGCTTCGGTCATACACCTCTTTCGCACATTTATTTATTATCTTCCCTCTACACTCCAATCCCGAGTCTCGATATTAAAACGTTGACCATTCTGTTGCTTTCACACTCGTTGTATAACCCAATGAATTGGTCTGGCAACTTCGTTTTATTTCAGGCCAAATAATTCGGTGGCTCGATGATAATATACTTGGAAAACAACAAATAATGATTTTGGCATCTCGTAAACATTCACTGAATTGTGCTCCAACCCACAGGGAAACCGATAAATAGGAGCATTGAATTCAGTGGTAATGTTTCATGATAATGCAGTGTGTAACTTAAGTAAAATGGCAGCAAATACAATTAGTACCTCGTGAGGAAAAATCTAATTTTTCTGTCGCGTTCGGCTGAATAGACAGCATTTGCCTATCCTGTTGGCTTAAACTTCCGGTAACTCTACCTTAATATAGGAACAGTGATATATTTACAAATTTGAATGCATAATATTATGCAGGAGGTAGGGCAATGGGTCGCTACTGGCCTTCATTGAAATGTTGTTAAAAGTTTCAGGTTTTATGGACATCGAGAAAGAAGTGATTTGTAGCTGCATTAAACTTTGTGAATTGAACACAAAGAGGGTTGCTTTGTTTATTCATTGGGTACCTTTTTCTGCATGACTCCTTTTTTAATCCACCGAAAATGTTACATCCTTCTCTGTACGTGTACTTTATCTAAGTGTGGATATGAAAATTGTTTTTTTTCGGAGGGGGAATTCGCGTCTGTAATGATCACAATGGGAAGTGTTTGTACATCAATATTTAACCTTGACGTGATTCAAAGCTCTTTGTAGGTTTCAAGTCAATGGTAATACGGAAAATTGTGACAGCGGGAGATGGGGCAAGACCGCAAGAACAAAATTACAGAAGTTTGTGGACGCAGTTCAGTTGATTAGGAAACCAGCCTCCTCTCTATGAGTTCTTTATATACTTGCCCCCACTGTTCCCATTAATCTGTGCGGGTATGCAGCCGCGCAGTAACTGAAGTGCTCCTGCGCACATAGCCTTTGCAGTCACGCAGCTCGAATTTTCTTTTAGATAATATTAATCTAATTTTGAAATTATGCTAATATGATTATGAAGTCTATGTTAATGTATTTGTTAAATACCATATAATTGTGTGCTAATGAATATAAACCATAATTTTTATGCATAATGAACATAGGAAAACTTCAATGTAAAACACTTTAGAGCTTCAACGTTTTTACATTGTCGGTGTTGCAAGTTACAGCACTGGTACAAATTGTCCAACAAACTCAGAATGGAACTCGGTCTCTCATTGTTAATGAACTACCAGCCCGTGCATGATCTTCCGAGAGGCCGTGTAAAAATTTCCTGCTCAGAGCGATGGTTAGTCCACGCTGCTGCAAAATTAGAGGGGACATTGCTTCGTATCCCGATGAAAAACAACCAGGCTAATCAAGGTATTTGGCTCGAAAAGGCAACAGTTCATTCCTTTTCATTAATACTGTGAGTCCTGCTAAGTTCCTGCAGGATTTTGTTACTCTGGATTTCAGCATCTCCAGAAACTCTTGTGTTCATGATTTACTAGGCCACTGGAACAGACAGGAAATATACTGTATACGGAAGCGTTGAGGTACAGAGGAACCTTAGGGGACACATGGATAGTCTCCTGAAAATACGATACATCAGGTTATTAGATGAGGGTCTTTGCCAACTGGCCCTCTTGACAGTGTGTTAACGAGTGCTGGGACATCATGTTGCAGCCATTGGTTAGGCCGCACTTGGAGGGTTGCGTGTTCTTCTGGTCACCATAAGATAGAATGCACGTGGCAGAGTTAGAAAGATTGCAGTAGAAATACACCGGGACATTGCCTTGAAGGGGAGACAGTAGTGGCATGGAGGGATTGTATAGAAAAGGGTTTCTGACTCTGGAAAATAGCAGACTGGAGGATAACATGAAACTTAGATAAACATTGCTACCGACATTAATATTGTGGATTCTCAGAGTCAATTTCCCAAGCCTCGGGAACTAAGGCCAGAGGACATGGTCCTGAATTGAGAGAAGAAATCTTTAAAGGAGAACTCTGCATGGCAGAGTTTTCACACAGTGGAGGTTAGATGTATAACAAATGTTGCCAGAGGAAGTGATAGAGGAACTGAAAATAACAGTTGCATAAATATATCGTTCCGAATGTTCGAGACGGGCCTCTTCCGTGCTGTACACCACGAATCAATTTCTTGTTTTAGATATAGATCTGCAACAAAGTTTACACGCAGGCCAACAGGAAGTTACAAATAGCAGAAAATAGAAATGCACGAATGAACCTAATGATATTATGGAAAGTCTTTGTGGGTAATTTTTTGTAGCTCAAAAATCGATTTGCAGACTTGTTTATTTTTAATTTCAATGCTTAGGTTACACACAATGGCTCAAAGTTAAAATGAGTGATTTCGAACCCTCTTCGTCCCAACTAAAAGTTTCTCATGTTGTTCTGCAATGTCCGTGTTTCGATTCTACGGCTTGAACATTCTGCAAAGGGAATAATGTGAAGCGTTATCACAACATCAGATAAAATCCAATGCAATTGCGGAACCAGTTATACTTCACAGTAGTACAGAAAAACTCGTAACAATATCAATGTCAAGAAAAACATTTTGTTTATCTAGCGGTCCAAGCGTGAGTTGGCATCGATGGAGAGAAATGAACAGCAGACTTTTCGAGCTTAGAATCTTGACTACCCTGTCATAATAGAATACACGGAGAAGGATTGAGAATTGCTTTAATTTGAATCAGAAAATAATGGAATCTAGTGGAAATTTTGTCAATGTCTTTCTATATGTCCTAACATACTCTTAAAAAAACAGAGTGGCCTTCCTATGAAGAAAGTTTTTTTTTTATTTGCGAGATGAATTGCAATACCGAGGTAGATTCTAGACTAACTTTCCTCTGTAGATGGCTATGAAGTGTTGTCAAACTTGTACTGAGTTGAGCAGACCTCTGGGTGAAGAGAGCATTTGGTTTCGAATCTGAAATGTAAACCTAAATGGAAGGAAAATATTCCTGTCCGGCCAAGGCAATATGAAAATGTTAAGAGATATAATTTATCACCGCTATTCAGGGCCCCAAACAGTCCGTCCTGGTGAGGCAACACTTTGATTTCCGAATCTTTAATGTTTCTCTACTCTATCCTGTACTTCCGATGCCGCTTCTTCTACGTTGGTGCGACTCAATATAAATCAGCAGACCGCTTTTTCAGGCACCTCCACTGCATCCACATAAAGTGGAGATTCCGGTGGCCAGTCATTGTCCTTCCTATCCCCATTCTCGTAGCGACATTTTGGACCTCGGCTTCTTCTTCTGCCACCATGAGGCTACTCTGAGGGTGGAGAATCAACGCTTCATTTTTGGTCTAGGTACCCTCCAACTTGATGGCATGAACATCGATTTCTCCTTTCATTATTTTTTCTTTCTCCCTTCCGTCTTCCTGAGTTCCACACTCTAGCCTCCTACCTCTTCTACTCACCTGCCTATGTTGCCTCCTTTGTGCGCATCCAGCTTCCCTTTCTCGCACGGTCTACTCTCCTATCCTATCAGATTTCTTCTTTTTCTATCAGTACTTTTTCTTTTCCATCTATTACCTGGCAGATTTTTACTTCATCGCCTCTTCCCCCACTCACCTGGCTGTACCCATGACCTTCTTGTTAGTCCTCCTTTCATTCTCCCGATTTTGTATTCTGATATCTTCCCTCTTCCTACCCAATGCTGATGAAGGGTCTTGACCCTAAACATCGACTGTTGCTTCACTTCCATATATGCTTCTTTCCCAGCTGAGCTCCTTTACAATTTTGTGTGTGTCGTTATGGATTGCCAGCAACTCTGCAAAAACTCTTCTGTTGCTGATGTAAATACTTTTTTAAGAACATTTGTAGAAAATGTTTGACATACGCAGAAAATTAGAATATTAGATCTAAAGGTAACGTGTTGGATCTGACGGAGAATTGCTGAGATTGGTGGAGATAAGAGAAGGGAAGAAGGAGCATACAGTCATAGGTCATGCTGGGTTCCCCTTTGGTCTTCGACCCAATTTTCAAAGATCTGAATGAAGAAATACAAGACCATAGCTTCACAGCTGCTTTGCGTCACCTCTACAGACACTGGGTCTTTTCCCGAGTAAATACGGATGCAAAGAATCCATTTAAGGTCTCCCCGCTCTCTGTTAGATTCATGCATAGGTTATCATTCTGATCTCCCAGAGGACCAATTTTTGTCCCTTGCAATACTTTTTTTTCCTCTCAACATATCTTAACATACCAATCCAACTTTATTTCACACATTTCTACCGTACCGACCTCTACCTTCTCGTACATTTCACATTTACCAAGCTCCTATTTGTTGAAAAATTTCCCCTAGACCCACTTTAACTCTTTTCTCTCACGCCTTGAATTGATGTATTCTCATTTTCGATTAACCTATCCTGGGTAAAACACTGTAGCCTAGGTCTGCCTGCGCCCCTCGTCGCTTAAAATTCCTATATAAGGTCATCGCTCAACCTCTTGTACTTAAGGAAGTATAACGCAGCCTCGCCCTACAGTTAAAAGCTTGTTGTCCAGCAAACATACTTGTGAGTCCTTTCTGCACTGCGTTAAGGACTGCCATCTCTTGTCGACAGCTGAGCGATCAGTAAGGCACAGAATGCTCTTAGTGTTTCACTAACGACGTGTATAGTATAACGGAACATTCCAGACCCTGCACTCACTGCTTCAACTGTTGTGTCAAGTGAGACAAACACCTTCTTTACCTATCTCTACGTCTATCGCCACTTGCCCTCGGTCACTGTGTTCTACTTCAACCACCAGGGCAATTTACTGTGTAATTCCAGCTTTATTTTATCCAACCAAATTGCAAAATTTCGCCATTGTCCGGGTTAAATTATATCTGCAATTGAAGGACCTCTTTCCCAGTTCATTTTCTTGGTCAGCCTTCACTTTCTATTGTATCAGCAATTCCGTTGCCTCCCCTAAATTATTAATGATATTAACAATATTATCCTCTTAAGTGTTTCAGAACTACATGACAAAGAGTACTCAGACCTGAACCGCCCTCTTCAGTACATCAGTATTTGGAGGCCTTCATTCTTGAATAGCAAATCTCCACTATCAGCTTCTTGTTATACAAAACCAATTCGGTGCCCTCGTGTTCATTGGCTGGCAAACCCTGATTCCCATGTAGTCTGGCTTTCTATATTAGTCTGCCGTTGCGAATCTCAATGAACGTATAGACTACTGCCCTGCCCTCAACAAATATCTTCCTCACATCTCAAAACAACTCAATGAAATATGTGAGATAAGATTTCCCTTGAAAAATCCATGCTGACTGTTACATTTTTAGTCATCGCCTTTCTAAATCCTGAGAGAATGTCTACCTCAGAATCCACTTCCCAGCACCAATGTCAGGTTTGCTACCCATAACTCTCGGCTTATCTTTGAGACCTTTTAAATAAATGCACATTGTCCGCACTTCTGTGTTCCGGTGCCACAATTGTAGTAAAAGACGGTGTTCATATCATGCAATTGCCATTATGTTTCCTTTCCTAACTTCCTCTAATGTCGACCGATACACTTGATCAGGCTCATCAAATATGCTGTGTTGTTACACCTCTGGTTACAACTGTAGTTACAACTCGATATGGGAGGTGGTGGTGGGGGGGGGGCGTTGGTCGAGTTTGATCGTAACACAGTTCGGCATTCGTCTTTTGGAATGACCTCTTTCCAATGCCAATTTGGATACCGTCCTCCGCTGTCCCTGGAACAAGAGGGGAATGAGGGGTTCCATCAGCAGAACAACTGGTCTAGAGATATCATCAGAAATGGTTTAAGGCGAGAGAAGCTTTGTTGGCCAATTGGCGGCCACAAGAAGACCAGGCCATTTGCCAGAGAAGACAATACCTTCCATCAGTGGCTCTGGTTCGCAACTAGATCTCAGCTGGAGATCTCCTCATGTGGGTTGAAGTCAGAAATTGGCCCCTCGATGCATCCATCTCTTCAGAATCCTGCGACGTGTCAACCCAGTTACCTATCATCTCCAACTCTCGTGCACCATGTCAATTCACCACACATTCCACGGATCCCACCTCAAACTCTTTCGCACCAGCCCTTTAGCTCCAGATCCCTAACCTGCTGTGCCCCTCAGAATTTTTGAAGGAGAATCTGCCGAAACAGTCCGGTGTCCTTTGGAAACCCATATTGTTTGTAGTAAAAGGCAGCACCTCCTGAATTGGGAGGGATGCGGTGCAGAAGGAAGAAGCTGGATTCCTTCACGCAACATCCTGGATCCTACCTTGATGGAGGACTATCATCACCACCATCTTGATCGCACTGGGTCGTCAGGACCTAGTTGTAGGAAGGGTGGATTTTGTAACTGTGGCGACTGAACTGTGGCAGGCATGCAAGTTTCGGCACTCTAGTTGCCCGGAACATGGCTAACTGCGGCTGTCATTTTAAGACTCAGACTGCCAATTATTTCCTGCCACATTTTTAATGAAAATTCTATACTTAAGCCCTCGTGCTGAGTACTGAGGTATCAATCTGAGAAATGCTGTTTCTAGTACAACCACTTGTGATTTCGCCTTTGGATTTCCTATTTGTCGTTTTGTTTATTACGAGCCTAAGTTAATCGAGACCTTCCTCTGCACTTTGATTCACCGCCATCAATTGCTCCCTCGTTACACTCTCATATTCTCGATATTTATTGTTTATTTACTTATTATTTCTTTCTTTTTGTATTTGTTCAGTTTGTTGTCTTTTGCACACTGGTTGTACGTCCACTTCGGTGCAGTCTTTCATTGATCATGTTAATTTTATTATTCTATGGATGTATTGAGTATACCTGCCAGACAGCAAATCCCACGGTTGTATAGAGTGACATAAATGTACTTTGATAATATTTTTTTAAAACATTTAACTTCTGTACTTTGATTCACAGATGAGTGGACTATTCTCCCAGAAATCATTGGATCCGTTGAGTCTGAAGTCGCTTGAGGAAAATTAATAAAATATTACCTCCAAAGTACTTAAGGTATGATGATGTAAATCTACAGCACATTATGAAAATTTATTTACTCTGCCTAGAACTATTCTCATATTGAGACAAAGCGGACTGCATATGGGGAAATATTGTATTGCTTGGAGGTAATGCCCTATTATAGAACATGACAAATCAGAAAACATTGCAATTCAGAAATTAGCATATTTTGAACGTATCCAGCCAAGGGGGATTAACAACAGGCACGAAAATCAATCACAATCTAGCAAAGTATCGTAAAACTTTAACTACTCTAATCCGTGTAGCTGTATCCAGTACAAACTGTCCATTCATTCTTTTTCAATTTGTTTTTCCTATCTATTTAATGTTTTCATGTTCAACTCTTTACAGCACAGAATGTTTCAGCTACCGACAGTACACCATACATGACATGTTTTTCTGTGGCTACATTTGCCTTACCACATCTTCTTAAAACGTCCCGTTTGTGATTTTTCAGCGAATGCTTGATTACATCAGTTAAAATCTCATTGTGTATTGCCTGGTCTCAAATGTATTTGTTCACATTCTGTTTGAGTTCTCTTATTGTATTAATAACTCTCCGTTGCTCTACACTGTTCATGTTAGCACAATTGCTGATATCACCTTTTTACCTTAATAAACAGACATCGTGGAAATAAATGTGCCTTAATGTGATTTCTTTCCTTCGTAAATCTCATCATTAAATTGCAATTGCTGTCATTTTGCACCTTAAAACTTTTGCAGTCAGGATCAGAAGACATCCTATTCTTGTTGATTTATTTATGTGTGTATATTTACGTGTATGCGGTTTACATATTTAATCCTTTGCTCCTGTAGATCATTGTACGATTAAGCTAACATTCGTGTGTACTCAGGGTGGATTGGCAATTTTAGGCCAGTTGATAAGTTTTGCAGAACGAATATACAAGGGAGTAAATGGTAAAATGGTCTCTATTTTATTAATTGTTTCCTTTTTAAAACAATCTCATGTATAAAAAAGAGGAACTGTGGCATAATGGTTCTCGACGACAGAAAATTAAACCTCACCAAGAAAGATATGATATTTCGATAGCATAATGTGGATGGCAGCTGGAATATCTGAATACCTTATGAGAGTTCCATAACTTCAGAAAGTCTTACATTAAAAATAAGTTCAATTAACATCAAAGGCATCACATTCTGACTTTATTTCAGAGCTATATAATCATTTTGTATGCTTATTGTTTTACAAATATTTTGTGTGTTTTTTAATTGTCCTCAAGGCATCAATGAAAATACTGTGAAAGCATGTAAAGAGGAAAATGGATGGGGGAAAACTCATTTACATTCAAAAAGGGATAGGTGGACAGCAAATGCATTACATTTAGCAAAGAAAAAGTTTGATTTTCACACAATTTTATGGTGCTATATCGGACGAAGTTGTTTAGATATGCATTATACATTAATTTAAAGTTTTCTTTTAAATTTTATTACAGAATGCATTCAACAATGTATTCCATGTTTTATGTGCCCCTAGGGTTCATTTTGTCCTGTGGTCTGTCACTTGAAAACGTCGGAAGAATGAGACTGAACTTTTGCTGCATTGGATTTCGACTGACCACAGTGTGTTTGGACGCATGCAAGGACATTGCCTGCTTCTGACTTGCGAAGGCGAAGAGAGGTGGAGTTATTTGATAGACAATCAATGTTATGGTTTCTTTGCAACTTGTGTACATTTTCCTGCAGCTTATTTTGAACATACAAGGGCAGACAGAAAGACACAGTTAAAGTTAATATGGATTCGGTCAATGGAAGACACCAGTGAGTCGGTCGCTAGTTTAAACTTTCAGTAGCCCAAAAGGGTGAGTTGAGATCGATCCTGAGTATTGATAAATGACTCTCACAAGTTTTCTGCAACTAGAACACGTTTGCGGGAAGAGAGGAGAGGAGAGGAAGGATTGAAACAGAAGAAACCTATTGACAAATAAATCACTGTTTGGACTCTCTATCCAAGTAGCCCGTGAGGGTGAGATTGTTTCCATTCGGCTATGGAAGTGCGAATGTCATGTACTTACTCCACATGAGTGGGTTCTCTGGTGAGGGGAAAACCTTTGTGAGTACCACGTGTCTGCTTACCCTTTGTCTGCGTGTGTTAGTTCACTGAATAAAGGCATCACTATGGTAAATCACTGTTGCAGTTATTTCGTATGTTGTGGAACTGGATAAGTGGCTATCACATTCTGTGTTTGGGGTAGTCCTGTGGAATCTACCGGTGTGCTAACACTTGCCTGGCTGGTGGTTCCCTTGAAGATGGTCCCCTTTTTGTGATAAGCAAGATAGATGCAGGAAATATGTTCCAGATGCTGGGAGAGTCCAGTACCAGAGGGCATGGTTTAAGAATAAGGGGTAGGTCATTTAGGACAGAGTTAAGGAAAAATTTCTTCTCCCAGAGAGTTGTGGGGGTGTGGAATGCACTGCCTCAGAAGGCAGCGGAGGCCAATTCTCTGGATTCTTTCAAGAAGGAGCTAGATAGGTATCTTATGGATAGGGGAATCAAGGGATATGGGGACAAGGAGGGAACCGGGTATTGATAGTAGATGATCAGCCATGATCTCAGAATGGCGGTGCAAGCTCGAAGGGCCGAATGGTCTACTTCTGCACCTATTGTCTATTGTCTATTGTCTATAACCTACTATTGGTGATAATCCACAAGTGGATTTTATTTGAGTTTCCTGTGGCCACCACTTTGAGATGTTTCGTAGCTGAGTTCAGGTGTGGTACCACTTGTGTTGAAAGGATATTCGTTGAAGATCACTGTCGCTGATACTTGGTGTGTGGAGTGGAACAACGTCGGAGATGAAACCTACTGCTATTGTTATTTTGTATTGGATGTCGTGGAATCTGTGGAATATCAACGTAATTTTCTTCTCACAACATATGCCTTTGGATTACAAATATCTCCTTCTCTTTTACCAACAACAGCAAGCTCGTGTATTGAACTGAACTTTCTCACATACCATCATAAGACTGTGTCATTTGCCACCTAAGCTTGAATGAGTTTGGGAAACATATATTCACACCTATATAACCTTATATTTGTCTAACACCGTTAATCCTTGGTTTATCTGGTTTTAACTTCACTATCATTGGTAGATACTAATGAAATAGTGTTTTAATAGCAAATGTAGACTCCAGGTGTGTTCCATTTCTGCTGTTTCTTTTAACCCGTTACGGGGTATGTAACACGTGTTATCAGAGTTAAGGGAAGGTGTTACAGGGCGTCAGATGGACGATCCAGCTGAGACATCTACGATTTTTCATTCTACTAGAAAGAATGAAACTGATCTAGTGATGATCTAACTTGATATGGGTGCTGAGTGGTCTTCGTGAGGAATGATAAAGGAAATAATCAGATTAGCTTAAATTGGATTCAATCTCAGAGTAGAAATGTTATAAAATTACTCAGCGAGGTAATGTAGGGCTCTGGTGAATATATTAATTTCTAAGGCTTGTTCAATGTTACTCTCGAACAAAGAGAAAGTACATAACAGAATGTTGTTTACAGTTCTATCGGATCTGATCGTCATTAAACCAAGATCACACACTGTTAGGGCTGGATGATGACTGGTGTACAACGGTCTCGTTGTGTTTCTGCAAGTCACACACAAGCGTCTCGTATTCTTTCCAATCAGGATGATAACACGCCATCCCCAAATACAAATCGTACAGGAGAGGTTAACATATCTTCAGCTGTCGTCTGGTTCATCGTGGAATTTTCTTAAACGTATATCATTTACGTGCTCCATAGCTACCAATAAAAATTGCTTCTCTTTATCAAACTGGGTAACTCGTAAAAGCAGTTAAATATCTAATTTATTCTATTTACTACAGAGGAACGACTACAGATACTTTAGGTGGGCCAGTCACATACCGGCCTTAATAAATTATCTTTGCAATTTCGTCCAGTGCATCACATTCTGACTTTATTTGTGAGCTAGAATTAACAGCGGTTCAAATAATGACGTAAACTTTTAGTATGAGGTTTTTCTTTTTTGAAAATGGAAAAAGGGTTGGTCAAAGATTACTGCTTCTGATTGAAAGCCATGGCTGAAACTCTGAACCTGAAAGTGTGCGAGAGCATATGATCATCTCTAGAGGTCTCTCAGGTCCATCAAATCCGCTGCCTGTCACCCAGTGAAATGCTAGATGATACTTCCTGGAGAGGGACTACGGGGGCGTATAGTTCCTATTTTAGATTTGCCCATGAATTCCCTTGGGGGGGGGGATTAATTGAGAAATGCTTGATTGCTTGAAAAATAAAGTTTCCAAATTTCATGTAAAAATATTGAGCTTATAGGGGATCATATTTGCGATATACACCCCAGTTCCTCATAGATGAAATAAGTTTTTACTGCTTCCATCCGTGAAAAATAAGAAACAATTTACAGAGGACGTTTCTATTGTTCAGAATCCTTTGTCAAAACTACTGGAATGCCACGCCATCGGGAAACTGAAACAAATTGCAAAGTTGGATTCGCTGAACAATGCTCGGTGGTAGGAAATGTACAGGCCTTTGTTCCCTGGTCTGGTGATACTGAAAGATTACCTTATCTTACTGAGGCTAAGAGTGACGCCCTGAACCCTAACCACCGTGAGGCGTATACCCTCCACTGCTAAACAGCATCAAAACTAAATTTGAGGCAATGGAGGCGCTTGACATCATAACTTGAGTGAATGGCTGCTGTGCGGGCAGTGTTCCTGTTTCAGGCCAAATGGCACAGTGAGGGTCTGTGTTGATCTATCAAAAATTGAATAATGTAGTGAGGTGGTAGAAGTTTATTCTTCTCTCTGTTGACCACACATTGTGTATGCTGGGTGGAGCAAAATTCTGTACTAAAGTATATGCAAACTTATGGTTCTACAGGTCGGTTCACCTTCTGAGTCACAGGAGCTCACAGCCTTTATCACACTAAGTGGACTCCACACCAAGAAGATACTCCCTTTTAGCTTCTCACCAGACGCCGAATTCTTTCAGATGAGGATGAAGGAAATTTTGGACGGACTTGAATGGGTAGCCTGCCGCGTGGACACACCTGTAGATATGGTGATCAGAATATACACATATGAATAACAACAGAACATCATTGACTCAGCCGGGCAACACAACTTCTGCAACGTTCTCCAAATTAGCGATAGTGCTGGTAGGCGGTACTGTTGAATACTACACGTCACAAGGAATCCCAGAACTATTCAAAATAAATGTAACAATGGCGATATCAACAATGATCGAATCTCGTTAAGTCATAATTAACCACCTTAGGTGCTCTAAAAACCTTGCAGCCCGATGCTCTCCGGCTCCACGCAAAGGTCCGGCGAGCCCATTACAAGCACAAAAATACTGCATATATATTTATCTCTTCCTGTTATATGACTGGTTGAAAAGTTTAAAGCTCAAAAGTTTGAAGTTGGAAGTAACTTTATTTTCAAAGTATGTATATATTACCATATACCAACTTGAGATTCATTGCCTTGCAGGCATTCAGATAGAACTGAGAAATACAACAGAGTCAATGAAAACTGCAGGAAAACTTTGAAAGATAACCAATGTGGAACATAATACAATTAAAAATAAAATGAATAAATAGTAAACGAATTGATAAGTAGACTCCATTTGTTGCTATATATGAATGCTTTTCGGTTTGATTAGTTTAACTGCCTTTAGGGACAGCAATGCTGAAGTACAAGAGAACAAAGAAGTGATTCATCTTGGTTACATTCCATTTTGAGCGATCTAAAAGTGAAAAACAAAACTCTGGTCGTTGAATATTGATGCAACAAAAATTTTAGGTCTCACTATAACCCCTTTAAAGACTTTTCATGAGAAAATTTAATTAGTTTAATAACGCTTCAAGAGATCTGCAGTGACCATAAGACTCTGAGAACAGGAGCAGAATTAGGAAAATCAGTTCATCCATTCTGCTGCGCAGTTGAATCCAGGTTGTTATTTTTCAATCCCATTCTCCCGTGTTCTACTCGTAACCTTTAAATGCCTTACCAGTCAAGAACATTTCAATCTCTGCCTTAAATACGTCTAAAAACTTGGCCCCCGCAGCCTTCTCTGGCAGCGAATTCCACAGATTCAGCACCCTCTTACGGAAAAAAAAATCTTGTTAATTCCAAGGAATATCCTTTCAATGTACATGTGTAATCTTTGATCCTAGGCTCTGCTACAAAACGGAAATACCCCTCCCCGTTTATTCTTCAAGGGCTTCTCAGTATCTGGCATGTTTCATTGAGATCACGTATGCCATTGCCCTTCATATGAAGAGCGTTTGATGACTCTGGCCCTACATTAACCGGAATTCAGAAGAATGAGGGATAACTTTATAGAAACCTCTCAGACAGTGAAGGGTTTTGACATAATGTATATTGACAGGATGTCTCCTATGATGGGAAAGTCTGCAACGAGAGGACACAACCTGAAAATAGAGGGGCGTCCTTTTAGAATGGAGATGAGGAGAAATGTCTTCAGCTAGAGAGTGGCTAATCTAGGTAAATATTTACTACAGGTAGCTGTGAATACAACGTCTTTATGTATATTTAAGGTAAAGGTTGATAGATTTCTTCATTGGTCATGAAGGGTTACGGGGAGGAGGCAGAATATTTGGAACTCAGCGGAAAATTGGATGATCCTTGATGAAATGACATAGAAGGCTCAATGGGCTAAATGGCCTAATTCAAGTCCTATATCTTGTGGTTTTATGATCTTATGAAAGCCATCTACTACAGGCACAGCGACATCCAACGCCCCTCGCTGTTAATCCCTTTATTTTTGGGAACATTTTCGTGAAGCTCCCGTGACCCTTTCCAGGTGCAGGACATCTTTCCTTCCATACTGGACAAAGTAACTCACAATATTACAAATGTGGACTCACAAACACCTTATAAGGCGTCAGCAGTGAGCTTGCATTCAACAGGCTACTTTGGTAATTTAAAATTTTAGTTAAGGCATCATAATCACTAAATAAATGGGGTGTAACCTGGATAGCAAATATAAATAATTGGGGTATCATCGATGTGAAGAAATGTTTTAAAGCTATTGCCGCCAAGAATTAACATTATTTCTCAAGCAGAAGGATATAGTGTATGCCATTTGTAGGTTGCCTAATGATAAATCACAGTTTAATTCAATTTGGGAGGCAGGTTGGCTTATACAACTTGCAATTTATGATCAATCCCTGTAAAACATCCTCCTGAAATTCCATAAATTGCAGCGGAGAGAAAATCCGGTGACTACCACCCGCCATGTTGTAAGTCACAGTTCACATGCAAATATAACTGAAAGGAAGTTATGTTAAAAAGGCCACAGTAGCAGAACGGTTAGCGCAATTCTGTCACATTGCAGGGCATTCCGGAGTTTGGGGTTCAATTCTGGCGCTTTTTTAAAGGAATTTGCACTTTCTCCCCGTGAACCACGCGAGACTCCTCAGGCTGCTCCGGTTTCATCCGACAGTCTGAAGACGAACCAGTTAGTAGGTTAATCCTTCATTGTAAATTCTCCTGTGATTAGACTGGATTTCAGTAAGTGGGTTGATAGCAGGGCTGCTCATTGGACGGGAAGGGTCTCTTCTGTGCTGATTCTTTCAGCAAATAAATTAAATACAGAACAAAGTTTAAAAATGTTGCCTATCTCAGTATATCCTTCTTCTACCTTTAATATGGTGCAAAAGATAAAATAGGTTGTTACCTGCTTTACGTCAACGAATTGACTGATATTTAACAGAATTGCTGTGTAATCCACACTTCCAATCGAGCAAAACAAGGGAAAACATTAGCAGGACAATTACCAATCTCGGAGAAAATGTCTAATGTTATTCCACTGCACATTGTTTTTGATTTCATATTATCTAACTAGATGAGTCTTCTATAAACTGTTGCTCTCGTGGGAAAATATATTTCCTGTATTATGTCCCTCAAATTAAACTTCAGATGATTTAAGTCTCTATCTAATTGTTGATATAAAAATATTTGTCAAAGTTAATGTGGACTACCCCGTCAATGTTACTAAGTATTGCACAGTTACCTTTAATTTGAAATATTCTTTGTTAGATATTAATTTAACTTTTGTTGAATACTATTCCTACCACTGTTTATTTTAGCCTAATATCGCGGCTACCAAAATTGCTGTTCCTCAGATCAGTTCGGAGGAACACTTCAAGAAAGGGAGTTTGCTTATAAGACGCATTTAGTACATGAAAATATCGAATAAGCTATCCTCGTGCAAATGAACTATTTGAAAGGGAGTACTTAACTTATGGAAGATAGGTGTGCATAATGAACTGATACCAGGTTGGAAAAGCAGTACCAGCAACAGTCAACTCATGTAAGCTTTCCTGCGATGTACAAGCAACGATTTAAGTGAATGTCCCATAAAGATCGGATGCTAACGGGGAATAAAATTGAACAGTCAGTAGAAAAGCTGCAGCACACTGCAAATGCAACGTGGATTATTCATAGGAACCATCCCTGATTACTCAGCGCAGGATATCTGTCTATTTCCATGCGTTGGCAGCTATGGTAATTACATAATATAAATAATAGTAATAATAATACCCATTAACGTATTCTTCTGGCATACTATATTGGTTCGAAGCCCAACTGGAAAATTTGCAAAGAAAAGTAAAAATTAAAATTATAAATTTTAGAAAACACAATGTACATTTGAACGTGCTTAGATTAACTCTCCCTAGGACGGAAGGGGGAAGAGGGATAACATACCTAACTGAACTTTGTACAACAGTCAGAAAAAAGCATTCAAGGATATTTTTCATTAATGAAAACAAGCTTCAACACTCCAGGCAAGCACATGAAGTTCTGATAAGAAGAACACACCACTAAAATGAAATTAAAGCACAAAACAGAAAAATGCAGAAATTATCACTCTAGAAAAAAAAACTTAACCAATGGAAAAATATGACCGTCCTTGCAACACATCCCCAGAATCTGGGCAGATTAGCCGTCATCAAGGAAGCGTTGCATGCCTGGCTCAGAGTTGGAGACCTCATCTCAGAACAAAATGGTTCTTTGTGGCATACAGAACCAGGAGGTTAACACAACAAATGATCAAAATACATAATAAAAACTACAGAAAATTGTAAGATGATGCATGCAGTACGGCCGAGAGAAACCAGAAACAATCCATCTCATTACAGGACCTAGCCGCAGTTAAAGTCAATCCGATTACTCAGACAGGCACAATTAAGTGGCAAGCATTCTTTACTAAAATCTTGCTTTAAATTTCAAGCTCAGAAGTGGAACCATGCCTTGTGATAAATCCGTGTTTGGTTCAGTTTGAGAGTCAGAGTCTCACAAGCTATAATAAAACTAATCTATTATTACAGATGGCACAATTTATAATAACCTTTCGGATATAAATATGATAGGATAAACAGGTATAGCCAGTCCAAAGACACACAATATAAGAAATCAATGAGTGAAAATCACCTGAAATTAAAAGACTATGGAATATGAACAGGGCTATCCTTGTCCAATTAGTGATATCTACAACTGATATCATCCCAAAATCATAACTTAAAAACATTATACTATCAGGTCTACTTAGCAGTATTTATAGAAATCTCCAGAAAGCCACAATTCTAAACACCAGTTTGAATTTTGCTAGCAGTTGAGAAATTAGCTTGTTTGACTTTACCAACTCGAAATAATAATAAAAATAATACTTTGCCTGAGTCTGGTGATTATAAGTTTGAAGCACTGGGGCACCTGCATAAAGGTAGTTCCTGAGCCCTGGACGATAGATGACAAGGACATGCCGTGGACTACACAACACAGTTTTGGAGAAACGTTAAGTTAATGCAAGATGAGTGTTAAGGGTATATTCAGCAATGGCTGCCTTCGTATAGAGATGGTGTTGTTACAGAAATCTAGATTTGGGGACCTGTTGTGTCCGAGCAAGTAAAAGGTCTTTATAATTCAGAAAGTTTTGGGACACTGTCATTGAGAATGTGCGATGGTTGGTCGACTTTCCTGGCTATTGCGCTGGGAAGGCAATTGTATTGAACATTTTCAAACAGAGTATTGCAGTCAGAGTAGATGCAGAGGAAATGACTGCCTTTGTGCTTCTTTGTGCACTCCTGGGGGAGAGGACATTGCTGCGGGACTGTATATGCGTGTCAATGTGGATGACTAATTCCAAGAATTCTGCGTGATTGGTTATGATTTGTGTATGCGAGCCGTTTATCTGATATCCACGCACTCACCAACCCACACTGCCATTTAGTGAAACAAAACATGGATTTTATAATTGTCATCCATCCTTTCAAACCTCTCTGTGCTTTTGTCCTCCAGATATTATCTCCTTTATTTTAGGCCCAGAGCTAAAAGTATACCTCGGCTGATTTGTGATGGACCCCATTCCCCAACCCCAAAGGATCGTCTCTTTTCCACGGCGAACAATGCCGAACGTTAACTCTGGAATTTAGGGGTTTTCTTCTCTTTTGTACTCCTTTTGGTAACCTAACTTTTCTGTGAGTTTAACATTGTTAACATTTAACATGTGCTTTGTCATATTATCTGAAGTGCTCAGAATCAGAACGTGTTCAGAATACTTTTTTTGCTGTGCCCCATCAAGATATGGTAACGAATTTAAAAGTATATTAAAATAAACTTTCATGCCGCATGTATAGGACCTATTGTGCAGTATTGCGTTTATGTGTACTTGTGTTTTCCTTTGTTCTGACTTGATGGAAATGTTAATTATTTGCCGGAAGAGGCACCTATGTTGCACGTGAAAAGCGATTTATAATTCTGAGATGTGAACTTTTCTAACTTTGCATTGACAAGATGCACCCAGTACAGATGTATTTGCTAAACGAGACAGCACACATAGCAAAGTGACTGCACTCACAGTTAGCTGGTGACATCATGGAAACTCCACGCGGTCGGAAGCTTTACCGCTTCAGGCGAGTAAGTTGCAGATACTCACGTCATCACGTTTAACACTTAATTGAAAAGCAAGAAAGTTATTTTAAGAAAATTACTTGTAAAGCTATTTCTGAAAAGTATGTGTTTCTTTACTCACGATATGTCATTCAAAAGCAACAAATGTATATCAACCATTTCTATATCAGCTAAACACCTGTTTAAAATGTTCCAGTATTTTTCTAAGAACATCGAATATTTACAATTTGTGATCCTAAGCAGGATAAAATTTATTAACACAAGATATTCTGCTCATAACGAAAGTCCAGAGCTACAGTACGCCAAACGCTGAAGGAACTCAGCACTTCAGGCGGCATCTGTGAAATGAATAAGCAGTGGATATTTCAAAACAGGACCGTTCTACAGAACTCGGATGGACAAAATAAAGTCAATACCAGGAGAAAAATACTCTTTTAATCCGCCAAACAAATGCATCCTGAAAACGTCCAGCGAGAAAATTGTCGATTATTTCCAGTGAAATCAGTTGCCTCTCAGAATTTAGGTGACATAATCTAAGCTTATGATAAAATACTGAGAAGGACAAATTGCTTTGTATGTAAGCACAAATCCTAAAAAAAAATGCTAGTCAAGCATTGTTTATATATGTATAGTATTCTCTGTCCGTTTAAGTTCTCAGAATTCTGAATGACGAATTAAGTGTGTTTTATTGTGTTGTCATATGTGTACTGACAAGAGCAGAGACCTGAAACGTGGATAAAAGTTTTGTAATATTTCACCTTACATACCGAAGAAGTCTTCGCAATCTCAGTGAAAACAAAAGCTATATTGAAATTGTGGATATTGACATTTTATCATGGTGCATTTATTAAATACCGCATTGCCAAAGCGTATCAGAAATGTTCCATAGCAGAGTCGATTAACAAAATCAGAATTGAAGATAATTTTTGAGTTGAATATTGAAACGATTCGAGCGTAAGTATTCGAGAGTTGGGATTCAGAAAAAAATAGCATTCATATGGTAATAATGGGCTAATTTGCGACCATTTGGAATTTGTTCAAGGACCACGAATTTTCATGATATTTATAAATGACAAATGGAAAGAAACAAGGTGGTAAATGAGCTGGGTAGTATCTGGTGTGCGTGAGTTGAGTGTGGAAGGACGCAAATGCCTTAGATTTTGCAAATTTAGACTCCACGCAAACTCAGGAAGCAACTGTGGAAAATGCCAGATTAAGGGTTTTTTTCGGGTTAATTGCACGGTGAAAGCTTCCCAGCAGACTTTTTTCTCCACCGAAGGTGCCAAACTAATCGGTTATTTCCAAAACATTCTACATTTACTTTTCTGCTGTGTTTTTCAACCTGTGTTGATTATGTGGTGAGTCGTATCCCAGCAGAACTCATTTGTAAACTTGGCAAGATATCAGAACACTATTATCTGTAGCAACTCTCCGTATTCGAGATCATAGAATATTTGGAAATTTCTAGATAATGAGGCCATTTACATTATAAGAGTTTACCATTATAGATGGTATCTAGGGCGTTGGAGTGTATTAATGACGTGCACATATAAAACGGAGAAGAAACTTAAGAGGCAATTACTAATCTAACCCAGATTGACAAAACATTTCTTCTTAAAGTATTTAAATCATTTATAAATGTTCAAGTATGCAAATATAAATTATTTAATTAATAAAAAATAAAATCTTTAAAAATATTTCAAACTTCCAACAGTTACAAATACGGGAAGGAGAAGACCCAAGATGAAGATTAGATGGTTTAGTTTCCATGTTCCCCACTATCTAATTTCCTGGTCTGACAATGGAGTGCAGATGAAGAGCCTCGGCCGCAGCTGTCGACTGTCTGTTTCCCTCCCATGATGCTGTCTGGCACGTTGAGTTGCGCCTGCGCTTATTGTGTTTCTCCATGTTTCAGCGTCGGAAGTTTCGTGTCTCCATTTTATTGCCGAATGGATCGTTTTAGGAAAGTACTGTCCTGCCATTTACTTAATGTGTTATGCTTTGCCAATGTCCATTAGTTGTAGTTGTCAAATTGTCTTGATATTCGCGGGAATTCAAAAGTTGTGCTTATTATTTCACAACTGCAGATTTTTAACAGATTTTCGAATGTCAGAAAATTCGGCATATTTTATTCTCATATTAGCCTGTATGCAAACATTTAAAGCAGGGATAATATTCAAAATTCTTTGCTTCACAAATAAAAATCAATCGCTATTCCAATACAGAAACTTACGAGGGTGGTTACATATTTTCTATCTTCCTTCAAATTCTGACCATTCCCATAGAGCTAACGCTCCAAATTCTACGTCTTTTAGCAAACATCAAAAGAGGTAACTGAACAGTTTTCTGATCACTGCTGAAGAAAAATGATTTTCAGTTCTCTGATAGAGAGGCTTAAAGATAATGCATGCTGTATCAATTACCAGCATGTTTTTATTCAGTAGCATTGCTTCTTTGGAGATATGAGGGAGAAATAAATTGCCAACAGGAAATATCACCTTGGATACTCGCAGTATTCCGGAGGTTCATCAGAGTTCACAAGTCAACAGAAGGGAAGCAATTAGAACAGAAATTATCTGGAAATAGTTGAAAAACAGAGAGAGAAAAAAAGGAAAAAAATAGTGATTAGCACAATGCGAAAATGACGGCGAAGAGAAAAGAAAATTTAGGTTCAAGAAAACATTGCACTGTTTCGGTTTTTTCAAATATCAACCTGTTGTTCCTCTAGCGATTAAATGATATGAGTGAGTCGTAGAACCTAATTGTATTGGGTTTACTTCAAACAATGCTGTGAAGCATACAAGTTGAGTAATGGAATTCTACAGAAACTTTCAAGTATAAGTTGTTTATATTTGCAATGCATTTGTTGATTCGAAGCCAGATGTTCCTTTGTGTTTTATCTTAGAAAATAAATCACCAAATTAACTTTGGTTTAAATTATAAATATTTCTATTTCAAAGCTTCTCCCTCGATCTGATTATCTGGCACCTAACCTAGTATTAACAACAAAACATAGAAATGTTTTGCGTTCCACATCATGTGTAGGGACTGTATAAATAAAATTTATGGCTTTCATAATATTGTGAATCTGAATTGAAATTAAGAAAATAACATTTTTAATTATCGCTAATCAGTGATCAATGAGAAGGAAATAATTTCAATAGACAATAGGTGCAGAAGTAGACCATTCGGCCCTTCGAGCCTGCACCGCCATTTTGAGATCATGGCTGATCAATTCCTATCAATACCCGGTTCCTGCCTTGTGCCCATATCCCTGGATTCCCCTATCCATAAGATACCTATCTAGCTCCTTCTTGAAAGCATCCAGAGAATTGGCCTCCACTACCTTCTGAGGCAGTGCATTCCAGACCCCCACAACTCTCTGGGAGAAAAAGTTTTTCCTCAACTCTGTCCTAAATGACCTACCCCTTATTCTCAAGCCATGCCCTCTGATACTGGACTCTCTCAGCATCTGGAACATATTTCCTGCCTCTAACTTGTCCAATCCCTTAATAAACTTATATGTTTCAATCAGATCTCCTCTCAATCTCCTTATTTCCAGCGTGTACAAGCCCAGTCTCTCTAACCTCTCTGCGTAAGTCAGTCTAGACATCCCAGGAATTAACCTCGTGAATCTACGCTGCACTTCCTCTACAGCCAGGATGTCCTTCCTTAACCCTGGAGACCAAAACTGTACACAATACTCCAGGTGTGGTCTCACCAGGGCTCTATACAAATACGAGGATTTCCTTGCTCTTGTACTCAATTCCCTTTGTAATAAAGGCCAACATTCCATTAGCCTTCTTCACTGACTGCTGCACTTGCTCATTCACCTTCAGTGGCGTGTTTGCTTCATTATGACGAACAGAAGCGAAGTAAATCAATTCCGAATTGATTCTCACTATCATCCAGGTACCATATATAGCTATTCACACATTACCTACTCAGGTATAAATAAATCTCTTCAGTGATACTATGTTGGAGGTCCAATCATGGCAGTGAGTCGTATGGTTATCTTCACAATCGACTGTATACAAAAAGTAAGTAAAGAGCTTGAGGTTGATTTTGCAACCAGTGCCTATTAAGTAGCTGAAAGCACAATGTAACTCAGACTGGAAAATACACACTTTAGATGAAAGGGTATATAATTCACAAAAGATAAAGGTGTATGTAATACATAAAACACAATATTAGAATAACAGGTACTGCTGCACACGTTCAGAAAGTACTTCAGGCGATCTTAATTTGAGTAACAAAATCAATTTGCATTATGACACTATATTTATCGGTAGGCTCATGGATTCCCCTCAACCCCTTTCCTTCAACTGTAAGCATAATTCTTTGATCGGACGTGAGAATCAAACCAATTTGTTGAGACGAAACGGTGTCTTTCGTTTCCAAAATTGTTGATTTAGTAGCAGAGGTACTGCAATAAGCGAAACAAATAACATGTTAATTCTCAAGATTCTTAGAACTTATCTTAACATAATGAAGCCATTCTAGCTGCATTACATATTATTTGCGAAATTTTGCAATGAACATTTTAACTTTCCTCTGGAACGTGCTTTCAACATTTGGCGGAAATACAAATGACTTCTCAGTTTGAAGTGACTCTGCAAAAATGTTGAACGTGCATATTATTGTAGGACTTTTTGCAGATATTCGTATATTGCCACATATATTTGATTTAAAAACACGTCACATTGTGAAAAGAAACATTTTAAACATAAATGCTATGTTTTTTTACGAAATTTTACTAATTAAAGAGATTGCGAATCTAAATGTCCGATAAAAAAACTGGTTTCAGCCGTTCACCCATTTTACCCCTCCGCACGATCAACATTATCTCTGCTTTACTTTCAGGGTCTGTGTTCGACGATGGTTGATGATTTAACTGAAACTAAGTTTTAAATTCAGAATGAAAGAAAACGGGAAAATCTAAATCTGCTCAATCCATAAATAGCGTCACAAATAATTTTATAGCCAGATAATACCTCCAAAGTTGCAAGTGTACCTCGTCTTCAGGTTATTCCCAAAATGACCGAAGTTACTGCAAATCAGGAAGACACTGAGACCCAGGTAAAAAGCTCCACTTTTCATCATCTTGGTATGAGGCGGCAGCTTTTTAATCTAACCTTATTTCCCAACTTTTTTTTTACAATTATTCACACAGTCCTAATCTACAAGCCACAGAAACAGCAGGTCAATTTTACCGTCGGCGATCCTTAAAATAATCATTTGCAACACTAGTATCTCAATACGTTGGTAGCAGAAAGGCTGCTTTGAAATTAGCATTCAGCTGATCCCTTAAACATTAACGTTCACATGAAAGGGTGGATGTTAAAATTAGCACGAGTATTGCTCTGTACGCGAGAGATGGGCCACAGCATGAGATTTCGGCCCGAATGGAAAATCAGAAAGAGGAAGTTTATTTCTAAAGGCAAACATTACGGTTACAGCCTGCCGCTGCTAATCAGTGAGATACAGATTCACGTGTCTACTTTCATTCAGACTCGGGCGCCTCTGCAGCCGCAGGATGATGAACTAATGGTCAATATGATTTATTTTCAAAGATCATAAATCACAAGATTAACAAGTTGGCCTCGGCCGCTCTCCACCTTCTCAGTATCAAAAATATATTTTCATTTATTCGAAAAAGCAACGTGCAACGTACGCAAATGTACTTGTTTTATAGAAAAAGAGAAGCTGACAATCGAAGCAAACTTCCGCAACGAGAACTATGACTAAGTATATATCCAACGTGTTGTTAATTTGACTTAAGCGTAGCTGGGTTTAGGAGAGTCAATGGTGAGTTTTGTAGTGACCTTTACACCTTCATTAAGCCGACCGTTATGCGGAAGTTCCACCAACCAACGAATAACAGACTGCTTTCAGTGTTGAAAATGCGATCAAAAATGCCAGCTTACTCATGAAGAAAATCAAAACTCTGTTTCTCCCATTTACATTGTTTCAAATCTGAACGTTATTGCTGTTGTCATGTTGTCTAAATATCGCGACGTTCTCTTCACTTAGCTTACCTCATAATGATGACAAAAAAGACAATTAATTGAAAATTTGAAGTAACTTCTTTTCACTTAATTAAGGTGCTCCACTTCTTCAAATGTATCTAAACCTTCATTTTATTCCAATAGGTTTTAAATGCTGTATTTAAGAACAGAGAAAAATAAACAATATACTTCCTGAAATTCCTTTCCGTCACACACATTTACCAAAACAGAGCAGTGCCCCAAAGAATGAATGACAGTTTAATATTAGAAACCCAAAGCACCCCCCCAGCTTATCACTCCCACGCATGAGCAGTAACAAAGCAATGACTACCCTCCACACACCAGCATAAAAGCACCTGCATCCCCAGTCGAGCATTCAAGCGTGCAGCACAGCATCAAGAAAAACAAGTGTGTAGTTTCCCAAAGACTACTCGTTCACCCGTTTTTCGACATATCACAGCTCCCTCTTTCTCCCGAATAAGGGAAAAAGTGAAGTCTGCGTTTCACAACGAGAGGGGAGACATAACAAAACAACTTTCTGACTCATTGTTTTCAAAGTCGGTTGCCCCGCTTTTTCCGAGCTCTGTGCCCCCTACGAACTCGGGTCTCTGGGCACACACCCAGCAGCCAGCTCGCTGCTTTCGATCTTCCGTGTACTCCCATTAGGCAGTGGCACCGGCATCGAATTTGATCGTCTCCAAAGTCACGAAAATCCTGTACCTTGACAGCACGCTACTCTTCCAGGCCGCGTCCTTGGCATTTCTAAAATCGGCCGCTCTTGAGGCCCTGAGAGCGAGTCGCATTTCCACAGAGAACCGAAGTCCCCGTCTAACTCCAGGTCAGAGTCCCCTGAAAAGGGGGGAAAAGGATAGAACTAGCGCTGTTTCCGAAGATGCAAGCAATAGACTCGCCGTTAGTGCAGTTTTGCTACGAACTGCACAAACTAAAGAAAAAAAATCGAGATAACCAAGATGTGAGAAACATGCACTGTCTTTGAATAATCGACACATGCCATAATGGAACGGGAAAATTCAAGTGGCATCTCTGGTTCCATTATTACAAATAGGTTGTCCACGTGTTCTGAAAATGAATCCAAGGACCACGATTCCTAATGTAGGAATGGAAAGTGAAGGTAAATTAGTCCTATCATTGTTAAAAAGTAATGGCCTTTAGGTACCAGCTGAACAATGACTAACTCAAAAGCATGCGTAGGAAATACGTTCCCCCGGTGAAGTCTGCCTGGCATTGAGATGAACTGCAATCAGAAGCGAAAATGAATTCACATCCAGAGACACGATAATCGCATTGACAAATTTATTAAGTACATGAAGTATCCAATAAAGTCGCCACTGAGTGTATTTGTGTATGTTCGTGATCTTTCAGAGATACTCCTTTGCACACCGTTGTTGAAACACGTGTTTACTGTCTCCTTCCTGTCAGATTGAACCAGTCGAGCCAGACTCCTCTGATCTCTCTCCTTAACAGTGAGATTTTGCTCACAGGCTGTTACTCACTTGATGTTTTTCGTGTTTTTTTGTACCATTCTCTTTAATTTTAGAGACTGTTGTACATGAAGATTTCAGCCGATCAACAGTTTCTGAGATATCGAATTACCACAATAATTCCACTGCCAAAATCATTAAGATCGCATTTCTACCCCATTCTGCTGTTCGGTCCAAATAACAACTGTACTTTATAGCCATGTCTGCATGCGTTTATGCATTGCTTTGCTGCCACATATATGCCTGACTGGATATTTGCATTAACGACCAGTTATACAGGTGCACATTATAAAATAGCCAGTGAGTATATATCTAATTATTAGAACAATGCCGACACAGAATAACATGCAGTTTTGTTATTGAGGCAAAATTTGGGGCTGCTCAATATGCCTGCTGCAGTGAGATGCTGGAGGTGTCTCTAATGAGATGAGAGTTTACCTTCCAATAGGAGGGAGATTTCAAAGACATATCCGGAACTTTAACTGTACAGATTACAAGGAAAAAAAACATACGTACATTCGAGTTGGAGGAAAAGTATTTTTACACGAGCCAGACGGCAGACAAAACCAAGTGCAGACCATGGGCGCGGAGGCAGAGTCGGGAGGCGTTCTTGACGTAGCGAGCGTTGAATCGGTATCCAGGAACGATGCTAGACTTAGAATTCACAGTCCTAAGAACCATGAAACGAGGTTACTCATACTGGAGTCGACCAACAAACTGGCAGCTTCTTGTTGTAATTACATGATTTTTATCCTGTATTTGCTGATGGAAAGCAAGTGTGTGTAGTGAGTGGCACCGGGGAATGATCGGAAACTAAACGAGGGGATTTGAGGCCCAATTCCTGAGGTAGGTAGCCAGGTGGGACCATGACAAGTAGGGCACCTGGCAAGTCGAACATGTTTTGCCATTCAATAAAACTGTGACTGATCTGACGATAACATCAGATCTCCACCCCACCCACTCACCGTAACTTTCTACTTTTTCCTTCTTGAGCAGATTTTATTGTCTACCTTAAAATAAAACAACAATATGGATTTTAAAGTCTTGTTTCAGGAAGAGGGATCCAAAGACTCGAAACACTGGGAGTAATTTATTTTTCCTCACATGGGCATATAAGCCTTTCATAGCTACCCCTTTTAGAGCCCCCAAGATCAAATACATATCAATCGATACCACTTTTCCTTTTCTAATTTTCAGCGGATGCAAATGTAATCGGGCCAACATGCCTTAACTGACTACTCGTCCATCTACTGATCATTCTTACATACCATCACGTAGAACTGTTTCCAAAGTATTTGCACCATTGCTTAAATTAAAGACCAGCGCTCAAAGTAAACTTAATATCAAAGTATGTATATGTCAGCATTTATTACCCTGAGACTCATTTTCTTGCGAGCATTCGCAGCACAACAAAGAAATGCAATCAAATCAGTGAAAAACTGCATACAAAGACTGCAGAACAACCAATGTGCAAAGGAAGACAAAATGTGCAAATAAAAAATATTGTAATAATAATAAATAATTAGTAAGGGAATATGCTAAGAACATGAGTTGTGAGGCAATTGAAAGCAAGTCCATCGTTTGTTGAATCAGCTCAATTGAGAAGAGTGAAATTTTCCACGATGGCTCAGAATCCTGATGCTTGAAGATAAACATTGTTCCTAAACCTGGTGGTCTAGGAACTAAGGCTGCTGTATTTCCTTCCTGATGGCAGCAGCGATAAGGGAGCAATACTGTGAATTAGCACACTGATACTGTGCTCGGTCCACCAGACGTAGTCTATTTATTTACAGTCTTTCCTCCCTTCTTTATATTTATTTTCCGAAGATTCATACTACAGCTCGGCATTTAGCACCATCATCCCTACAAAAGTAAACAGTGAACTGTGAAAACTGGACAACAAGACGCCCTTGTGCAATTGGATCCAGGATTTCCTCATTGTAGACACTAGCATTGGGGTTAGTTCGAATGACAAAAACATCTCCTTTCCAAAGTACATTAGCAGAGGAGCACCAAAGAGATGTGTACTTAGCCCCTGCTCCACTCGCTTTATACGTATATCCGTGTAGCTAAGTAGAGCTCCAACACCATATACAAGTTTGCTGACGACAGCTCTGTTGTAGGCTTTATCGAAAGGGATGATGAATCAGCATATAGGAGGGATATTGAAAACTTGGATGAGTGATGTAATAACAAATCCCTCTCATTCAATGTCAATAAGACCAAGAAACAGATTGTAGACTTCAGGAAATGGAAACTGGAGGTCCAATAGCAGGTTATCAACAGAGGATCAGAGCTGAATAGGGTCAGTTACTATCTCAGAGGATGTGCCCCAGGACTCATTGCATAAATATTATAGCGAAGAAAGCACAACTGCGCCTTTACTTCCTAAGGAGGTTCAGCATGCTATCGAAAACCTGGGCAAACCTTTATAGATATGTGGTGGAAAGTGTGCTGACTGGCTGTATTCCAGCCTGGTTAGGGAACACTAATGCCTTTCAACGGAAAGTCCTACAAAAGTAGTTGATTCGGTCCAGTACAACAAAGGAAAACCATCCTGACCATTGAGAACATCTGCATGAAACTTTGCCACAGAAAAGCAGCATCCATCAGCAAAGATTCTCACCACCCAGCCCAAGCTCCCTTCTCACTGCCGCCATTAGGATGAAGGTACAGCTGCCTCTGGACTCACACCACCTGGTTCAAGAACAGTTACTACCCCTCAACCATCAGGCTCTTCAACAAAGGGCATAGGAACACTCATTTAAGGGCCCTGCTACATTGTTAACTCATACTCGTTATTTATTGCTACTTATTTATATCTGTATTTGCACAGTTTGTTTACAGTCTGCTTTCCAGAGATTGCATAAGTTGCCTTTTGAAACTTTTTTGACGCAGGTACATAGCAGCCTTCTGTGAATCAAGCATCCGAATATACACGTGTCATAGACCCGCAATCTTCACTATTCATATTCATATAACATGCAGGGCCTGGTGGTTAACACAGTAGAAATTAGCAACAAATATATTAATAACCAACACATTCAAGATGATAATTGTAGAACATTTCAAGTGGGAAAAAAACAGAAACAATCAAACAAATTACAGGATCTTGCAGCAGTTTAATTCAATCTGATTATTTGCACAGGCACAAAGAAATAGCTAACACAATTCACGAAAATCTTGCTTTAATATAAAACCTGATAAAATAAAACTTAACTACTTATAAATACAAGCTTGGTCCAGTTTTAGAGTCAGAATCACATGGATGATATTACGCCTGATCCTTTATTACAGAGAATATATCCTTCGAATATTTATCCAGCTGTTGTGTAAATTCAGATTCAGATGTTGGAGATGTGTGCTTGAGGAAAACGCAAGGAGACGTCAGGAGAAAAATACGCTGTGTTGATTAGACATTCACACTGTGTGACATCATAGAACAGTGCGCAGAGAGGCAGAGGCAATTGCATTAGAGACAGGACAATCCATCATAACTGTGAGGATAGATTTCAGGATGAATAAGCAAGGACAACTGCCTTAATAGATATAGCCATTCCAAGCTCACAGAACATACAGAAGCCAATAGGTGAAAAAGACCAGCAATATGCTAGATTGAAAAAGGAAATTGAAAGACTATGGAATATGAACCGGATATACTGTCCCAATAGTAATATCTACAACTGGTATCATTCCAAGGTCATCACACAGTATCATCAAACAATTAGGTGTATACAGTAAGAAATATGTAGATCTTCAGAAAACACAATACTAAACATCACTGGAATAGTCCGAATATTCCTAGCAATAGAGAACTGAGTGCGTTTGGCTATGGTCATACCTCAGGTTTCACCAGCTTGAGCTGAGAAAAAAATATATCAAAATGTAGTAATGATAATAATAATATATAAGCCATAACAATCGAGAAAATGAAACGAAGAGTCCTTGAAAGTGAGTCCTTGTGGGAACAGTTCAGTGATGGGGCATATGAAATTCGGCGCAGTTAATCTCACTGGTTCGGAAGCCTGATTGTTGAGGGATGATAACTTTTCCTGAACCTGGTGGTGTGATTCCAGACTCTCCTGTGCCTTTTTCTGACGACAGTATCTAGAAGAAAGCATGACCGGGCTGGCGGGGGTCTTCGATAATGGTGGCTGTCGTTTGAGATATCTCTGCTTGTAGGTGTGCTCAATGCCAACGCGGACTTCATCTGTGTTGGGTTGGGCCGTACCGGTACATTTTCCAAGTACTTCCGTTCTAGGGCATAGGCGTTTCAATGTAATCTCTACTGCACATCTACGGCAGTTAGGCAAATCTGTAGCTGTTACGCCATTTCTTCGCAAACTCCGAAGAAAGTAAATGCGCTGCCATGTTATCATCAGAACCAGGACAGGTCCTCTGAAATGATAACATTGAATAATTAAAAGTTGCTAACCCTCTCTAGCTCTGATCCCCCGATGAAGACTGGCTCACAGACATCAGGTGATTTCGTCCTGAAATGAATAACCTGCTCGTTGCTCTTGCTGACATTGAATAAGAGTGTGTTTTTTTTTACTGTGGAACCACGCAGTCAGATCTTCAATCCATATCCTATATACTAATTGGACTGCACCTTTGATTCGGCCCACGACAATGGTGTTCTCAGAAGACTTGAATATGCTTTGGAGCTATGCTTAGCCACACAGTTATAGGTGTAAATCGATCGGAGCAGAATGGTGATCAGACAGCTATGCTGATGGAGATTGTGGAGGAGATGTTGATGATTTTAGCCCTGGTGAAAAAAAAACACCGCTGACTATCCACACGATCAAATCCTCTCATCATCTTATACAGTTCTATCAGGTCACCTCTCATCCTCCGTCGCAAGTTCACTCAAATTATTCTCATAAGGTATGTTGCCCAATCCTGGCAACATCCTTGTAAATTTCCTCTGCACCCTTTCTATAGTTTCCATATCCTTTCTGCAGTGAGGCGACTAGAACTGAGCACAGTACTCCAAATGGTGTCTGACGAGAGTTCAATAAAGTTGTAACATTTCCTCTCGGCTCTTAAACTCAAGGCAACGTCTGATGAAAGCCAATGCACCGTATGCCTTCTTAACCACAGAGTCAACCTGCGCAGCAGCTTTGAGTATCCTATGGACTCTGACCATAAGTCCGCGCTGATATTCCACATTGCCAGGAGTATTACCTTTAATACTATAATCTGCCATCATATTTGACCTACAAAAATGCACCGCTTCTCACTTATCTGGGTTGAACTCTATCTGCCGCTTCCCAGCTCAGTTTTGTATCCTATCGATGTTCCGCTGTCATCTCTGACAGCCCTCCACACTCTGTACAACACCGCCAACCTTTGTGTAATAAAGTCTTCAAGCTTGTTGATTAGTTTTGAGGAGATTATAGTACGGTATTCCGATATGAGTCGAAAAAGAGCATCCTGATGTATCCAGATGTTCCAGGGTGATTGAAGAGCCAATGAAATAACACCTGCTCTGGATCTGTTTTAAAGGTAGGCAAAGTACAGCGGATCCAGTTTGCGTATGAGGCCACAACTTATACGTTATATTAACCAATTTCTCAAAACACTTTGGCACTCTGGATCGAAGTGCGACAGGAGGATAGTAGGTTACCACGTTCTTCTTTAGCACCTGTATAAACGGAGCCTGATTAATGCAGGTGAGCACCTTAGATTGAGCATCGCTGTTCCTGAGTTTTCGGCAGGTATCCCTACTGGTCCGGATGCTTTCCGTGAGTTCATCTTCCTAAAGGGTGCTGTCAAGTCATCTCAGAGCCTGAAATCATAGAATCATCGGGGGCTGTGGGAGTTCGTGATGGTTCCTTCATGTATTCACGATCACGGCAAGCATAAAATACATTTAGCTCATCTATGTTACCTTTTGTTACCTATGTTGCTTTATTGAAAACAACACATACAACATTTTGGAGCAACTCAGCAGGGCAGACAGCATCTATGAAAAAGTGTAAACAGTCGACGTTCAAAGTGGTAGGTGATAGGTGGAACCCGGAGAAATGGAAGGGGAGAAGTGAAGAGCTGGGATGTTGAATGTTGAAAGAACTGAAGGTTTGGAGAAGGGGGGACCTGATAGGAGAGGACGTAAGAAAGGCAAGGAGCAGGATCACCAGCGGGAGGTGATGGGCTGGTAAAGAGAGAGACGGAAACTAGAATGGGAAGTGGTGAAGGGGGAGGGGAGGAATTACTGTAAGTTGATCCCATCAGGTTGGAGTCTACCCCGAGGGAATATAAGGTCTTGCGCTTCCAATCTGACTGTGGCCTGATCGTGGCAGAAGAGGAGGTCATGTTCTGACATGTCGGAATGGGAATGAGAAGTAGAATTGAAATGAGTGGCCAACGGGAAATTTCACATTTTGTGGCAGATGGAGAGAAGATGCTCGATGAAGCATTCTCCCAATCTCACAGAAAAACAGGAGACCACGCCGGGGGCACGGGATAAATTATGTAACCCCAATAGAATCGCAGTTGAAGTGTTGTTTGGGGCCCTGAATGGACCTAAGGGAGGAGGTATATAGGCCAAATGCGGCACTTCTTCTGCTTGGAATACTAAGTGCCCGAAGAGTGATCGGTTTGATGGGACGAGTAGACAAAGTAGTTGCATAGGGGCGCCCTGTGGAGAGCGAAATGTGGACGGGGGAGTAGGGAAAGATAGCATGGTGTTGGGATGCTGTGGGATATGATGTGCTGGATGCAGAGGCACTGGGGGTATAAATAAGGGCAAGAGGATGGCGAGAATGGAAGAGTTGCGAGTGAGGGCACTGTTGATGGTGGAGGAAAGAAAATTTCTTTCCTTGAAGAAGGAACACATTTCAATAGTTCTGGAATGGAAAACTTCCTCAAGAGATCAGATGGAAAAACTGAGAAACCGGAAAGGCGTTTTTACAAGTGACACTGTGGGAAGAAGTATAGTCCAGATGGCCGTGAGAGTCATTGGGCTTATAAAATCCATCTGAAGTTAGATTGTCTTCAACGATTGAGACAGCCGTCGAGAAAGGGGATACATATTTCAGAAACAGAATAAAAAAAAATTGAGGCCAGGGTGGACGTTGGAGGCAACGTTGGTGAAATTGGAGAACCTTGTATGGGTGGAGGAATCAGCACCAAAGCAGCAGTAAATGTAATTTTGGAAGAGTTGGGGAGCAATGCTTGTGTAATATTTGGATAATGGCTGTTTGACATGGCTCACAGACGGTCAGACATATCTAGGACTCATGCAATTGCACATAGCTGCACCTTGGCTTTACAGGAAGTCAGAAGATCCAAACGAGAAATTGTTGAAGATGAGTTCCCGATCTTCCAGACAGTGGACAGTGCAACTATTTGGGTCTGTTATCCAGGAAGGAGTGGACAGCATTAAGACTATCCTGATGGTGAATAGAGTGCACAGAGACTGGACATCCATAGTGTAAATGAAACGATCTGGGACAGTGAATTTGAGTTCATTGAAGAATTCGAGCGCGTGTGAAGACCCTTCGATTTAGGTACGAAGGGTCTGAACCAAGGTTCTCCACTCCCTCTTCTTCTGTCTTCTTCCCTTTCCTTTTCAGTTCTAATGAAGGATCTCGACCCGAGACGACAACTATTTATTGTGTTCCATAAATGCTGCCTGGCCTGCTGAGTTATTCAAGCATATTGAGCGAGTAACTTTGCATTTCCAGGATCTGCAGATTTTCTGGTTTGATTGCACTTTGGTAGCAGTCAATCAAGTGTCAACTGTCCGGCATCCTTCATTCATTCAAGTTTAATCTGGAATCGCCACTTCGCCCGTCACATGCCTTTATCGATCTTTTATAAATTGATTGGTCGCCAGTCTTGATTGCCTGTGATCTGACATCAGCAGATTCAGATGTCATGGTTCACCCAGGGCTCAATGACTCACTTGTCTACAACTGTTTTTATTTTTTCACGTCCGTGATGTATTCATTCAGTTTCACAGACGAGACCTTTAACACAGCCCAGTCCATTGGCTCGACACAATCACGTGGCCGCTTCTCTGCCTCCCGCGGCAACCTCTCTGTTGTCCTAATCTCTGGATCCTTGCTCGTTGGCATTTGCTTCTATGCAGGTAGGAGAAGGATACCCAGTTAATTAGATGTGCCTTTTGGGCATGGAAGTTTTGGCATCTCTTATCTGTTTATACAGTGGTCTAGTGCGCTAGGTCCTCTGGTGCTACAAGTTACATGCTGTGGGTAAGTCTTTAGAGATTTCCTCAAACAAACCTAACTGAATTCCCCGACAATGATTTGAAATACGTCGAGATGGACAGTTACTTGTTTGGCGATGGCATCATGCAGTATCTCAGTCGCACGATGGTGGCATATAAACTGCGGTCACGATCATGGAGGAGAACTCCCTTGGTAAATAGAATGCCTTGTGTTTGATCCTGAGGCATTCCAGTTGGGACGAACAAGATCAGGAGAAAACTGCCACATCGGAAAAGCACAGTTTATCATGAAACAGATACCTCTAGTTTTTACCTTTTCCGAATCACTAGTTCCGTTCATCCTGTGTATCGAGAAGCCATCAGTCTGTTCGATTCTTATAATGTTTTGTCAGAGTGATGTTTCAGCACTGGCCGACTTGCTAGGCCGATAGTAGAACACTGTTATTACTCAAGCAAATTAATTCCTCAGATAGGCCACCGTCCTGGGTACCATTATTCATAGGATTCGTTAGTTCATAGGCTGAACGCAAATTTACGCTCTATCCGCTATCAGAACGAGATTTGAAAGATGTTTTTCTTCATTGTTCCGGCATTTTAGATTAAATGCTTAAATCTTATCAGTAGTTTGCTGGAGAATTTTAGAAAGCAACCGAATAGTGACAAAGTAAAGCTGATTGATACCGATATGAATTGCTGATGAAAAGGAAAGCAGAATCTGAGATTCTCATTGGATTGCCATGAACGTGAGCGAAGAACTTAGTCTGATTAAACATCGAGATTATGTGTAAGTATGCAGATGGAAAATCATAGTGATTTAGGAGACTTATGCTAATCATTTCCACATCTGGATCCACCTATTACTGTCCAACTCTAACTCAGCGGCAACAGCAGATTTACTGGGTTCAAGACTAGACTGATGAAATCTGCTGCCTCCAGGTCCAAGAACTTCCGTGGAAATTTTGATATTTGAGAGAGATGTTTCCCATAAAATCAGTTTCCAAAATTAAGGACGACATTTTCTGTTGGGCCGCATATCAAATAGGTTATCAATGGCAGCCCATTCGAAAACCGTCTAGTGGAACCGGAGAAAATACCGTGGAAGGCATTCAAGGATGTCCATGAAAAATTAATTGGCAACCACAGAGCATCAAACTACGTGCAGCTGATTGACAACATACACCAAGCATACAAAACCATGAAATGCAGCATGTCAGTAAGAATTCATTTTCTGCATTCCCATTTAGACTTCTATGCAGAGATTGGCGCTGTTCATAACGAGCATGGTGAAATGATTCAAAAGGAGATTGTGGTCAATAAAAAATGGTATCAAGGCAGTTGAAATGCATAAATGCTGGTGCACTACTGTTGGACACTTATGCAAGAAGTCTCAGGCATTGAAAACAAACGAAAATCTTCACAAAATACTTCAACTTAGTTGAATTATTGCCAGGCGTCATTACGATTATACATTTAAGCGTTTTATATTTAATAAAACTTTATGCCTTTTTTCGCCAATTTTCTACCTGATACAGGTAATGAGATATTATCCTTGTATTCAATGTCAAGCAGTTTATCTTAATCACATCTGAAGAAGCAACACTTCCGAAAAACTTTGCTGCATAGTGGTTCCATCCATCCACGGCACACATATTTAACACAAAGCCTTACCCGCCCCCATCTGGCCCTTGATCCATCTGCCCTTCACCTCTCCTCTAATGGTCCCCATTATCTCTCTCCTTTATTTGTTAGATTCCAGAACTGGTAGCCGTTGCCTTTCTGCTTATCACCCTCCAGAATCTGTACCTAGCTTAATCTACCCAAGCACCGCACACAAAATGCTGGTGGAACGCAGCAGGCCAGGCAGTATCTATAGGAAGAAACACTGTTTGACGTATCGGACCGAGACCCTTGAGCCTGGCCTATTGCGTTCAACCAACATTTTGTGTGTGTTGTTTGAATTTCCAGCATCTGCAGATTTCCTCGTGTTTGATCTCCCCAACGCTCCTTTCACGTCTGTTGTCTCAGCAATCGAAAGTTGTTCCAAATGGCATACGCATCTCGCGGATCATTTACACTTGTGGGCACTTACACCTTACGGATTATGGTGGAATGAGAAACGGAATAAAATTCCATAATCAAGGAATATTAAATATCATAATAATTATAATAAGTATCTTACTAAGTATCCTAATCGAACAGATAACAAAAAGACAAATGGTCCAACTTGCTGGACTATTGAATATGGAATGTCTGGAATATCCAGCAAATCAGGATAGCATGTACACGCAGATCAACAGAATTTAACACTTCAATTTTCATTCTTTTCTCAGAACTGTGTTTCTGGGCTTCTAAACCCACATTCATGAATTATGAATCCAAAGAATTAAATTAACATCTAAAGAAGTGAGCACTTTCTTTGTTTTCCTCTCCTACTTTATCTGTCCATTTGAAAGGCCAGCTGCTCTTGTTCAAGTCCGAATAAGTTTCATATCCTCTCAAGACAGATATATTTTCACTTCCTGTTTATAATTCACTAATGCGAACATTTGCATGCGAGCTTTTGCAAGTTTTCTATAAAAAAGATGTTCGTAATGCAATTTAAATTCATCTGTCAGTTTGCTACGGAAACATTTGTACCTAGTGTTTATGGAAACTAATACGCTACCTGAGAATAGAATTGCAGTCGTTAGACTGCTGGTGACATCATGGAAAATCTGCGGTCAATGACTTCTTATCTCTGAAACATGTATGTAGCAGGCAACTTGTGTTATCACACTTGACGCTTAACAGTAAGTCAATAAGTTTCATTTAAGTCACTTATCTGATATCTTCCTTCTGTCAGCTAAGTGTTTTTAAAGTTATGCTGCAACATCTATACTTCCTGATTATGTTCCGTGTTCCTTCTGGAAATAAGTATACGAAACAATTCCTAAAAACAGCTAAATAGCTGATATTTATGTGTGAGTCATTCTCTGAGAGCACTGAATGTAAACCAGTTACTTTGCAGATTAAAGGACATTGTAAACCGATGTCAGGCGGAAAACATTCTCCTTTCTGATTAATTAAATGGGCGACCGCAGCTAGTAGATATTCAGTTTAATTTGACAACGTGTTCGCGACAAACAACTTGGCCGAAAGTCACATTCATGTGCTGTACTCGTCCATTGTTATATTAAAAACAGTTTAAGGGTACAAGGAACAGGTAGACGACATTACATGAAGTTGCAATGTCGAGAGTTGTCTTTTTATCCGAAGCTTTCAATGATAATTTTAAAGACTCGAATGAAAAGTAAAGTCATGTCGCTTTGTATTCGGTTTTTATCGTTAGATCATTAATTGGCAAGCAGGGTAATTAATGCAAAACAGTATTGCAGATGTTTACAATCCGAAATTAAGCAGCAAACTTCGGGAACCGTCTTTGAAAGGGAGAAAATACAAATAATTTCCCTTCATGATCTCGTGAAAAATTATCGACTTGAAGTGTTCACACTATTTCTCTTGGCAGACGCTGTCGGGCTTGCTCAGTGTTTTCTATGTTTTCCACGCAGTCGTAGCAAACAGTAGCTTTAATTTTGCAGTCAACGAACTCCAATTCAACTCCCTATTACTCATTAAAGAATAATGAATATTCAGTTGAAACATTTATCCTAAAAGAACTTTGTTGAAAACAATTCTGACTATGTTTGTAATGAAGGCAAAGACATTTAAAGGCGCGATAATATGAAGGATTATCTCGTACGAGGTATAATATTGTCTCGCTAATTAAAAATCAAGATTTACAGTCAATCCTTTGGCCTAACTGGAGCTCTGCTGACCATTTAGAAACATCCTGATTTTTTTCTGAGATTGTCATGTATTCAAGCATTTGAAATTAAAACAAACAATAAATTAAATGCTTAAAAAAAGAACAAAATAACAAAAAGGACAAAAACAAAAAATCAATTTGAGCACCGGTGCCCCACAAGGCTGTGCACTCAGCCCCCTGCTGTACTCACTGTGCAAACATGAATATGTGGCCAATTTTCCATCAAACTCAATATTTCAGTTTGCTGATGATACCACAGTTGTAGGCCTTATATTGGGTAATGATGAGTCTGAGTACAGAGAGGAAATAAAGAGCCTGTTGGCATGGTGCGAAGACGATAACCTATCCCTCAACGTCAGCAAGACGAAGGAATTTGTTGTTGACTTCAGAAGGAGTAGCGGACCGCACAAACCCATCTACATCGGTGGTGCGCAGGTGGAACATGTCAAAAGCTTTAAGTTCTTCGGGATGAATATCACAAAAGACCTGACTTGGTCTAACCAAGCAGAGTCCACTGCCAAGAAGGCCCACCAGCGCCTTTACTTCCTGAGAAAGCTGAAGAAATTTGGCCTGTCCCCTAAAACCCTCACTAGTTTTTATAGGTCCACCGTAGAAAGCATTCTTCTTGGATGCATCACAACCTCGTATGGAAGTTGTCCTGTCCAAGACCGGAAGAAGCTGCAGAAGATAGTGAACATAGCCCAGCACATCACACAAACCAATCTTCCATCGTTGGACTCACTTTTTGCCACATACTGTCGGAGCAGTGCTGCCAGGATAATCAATGACAAGACCCACCCAGCCAACACAAGTTTTGTCCCACCTCCCTCTGGGAGAAGGTTCAGGAGCACGAAGATTCGTACGGCCAGATTTGGGAACAGTTTCTTTCCAACTGTGATAAGACTGCTGAACACATCCTGACTCAGATCTGGGCCGTGCCTTCCAAATATCTGGACCTGACTTGCACTACCTTACTTTCCCTTTTCTATTTTTTAATTATGATTTATAATTTATATTTTTATTACATGTATTTCGATTTGTACTTCAGGGAGCGCGAAGCGCAGAAACAAATATCACTGTGATGATTGTACGCTCTAGTATCAATTTTTTGGTGAGAATAAAGTAAAGTAAGGTAGAGTAAAGTAAAAGGCTCACTGCCAAGGCGGGAATGGCTCGTCCGAGAAGGCATAGTTTTAAAGTGTTTCGAAGCAGCTACAGAGGAGATGTCAGAGGTAAAGTTTTTACACAGAGAGTGCTGAGAGCGTGGAATGGACTGCAGCGTCGGTGGTGGTGACGGATACAATAGGGTCTTTTAAGAGACTCCTGGATGGGTACATGGAGCTTAGAAAAATAGAGGGCTATGAGTAACCCGACGTAATTTCTAATGTAATGACATGTTCGGTACAGCTTTGTGGACCGCAGTTCGTGCATTGTGCTGTAGGTTTTCCTTATTTCTAAAGTGTCTTATACTTTCCTGTGCTTTTCCACCCCAGTTAAGGCTGAACAAATTTACCGTATGCTGTTGAAAATATACAGCTGTAGGGTTTAGCTCTAAGGAATTTAAAACTAAAAATGTATCGGTAGTCTTATTCAATTGTTACCTAAGAGAGACCACGACAATTCCAACCGTGCTCAAACGAGGCCATTTTTTATCAGCCAACTTGTTTTTAAGTGTTTAGTAATCGGTCCAAGTTACTGCTCCATTCTTACACACTATGAAGAATCGCCTAATGGAGAGGAGAACAGTGAGTGGATTATGGCGAACTAATCACAGTACGCTCATCTTTAGGATTTATGTGTCGAGAAGAAAGAATATCTGAACATAAATCCAGAAATCTCGACAGAAATCTTACCTTCTCAAAATTGTGATTTCTGCCGCAGACAGATTTTTGTATTCGGCATCACAAATTGCCTGTAACGTAAAGTTAAACTGTCTCTCATTAGAATACTCTCTCTTTCGATTAGTCTCCATATCCACAGCAGGATAACGTTCACAATATCCATATCCTCCCCTGGCTAAACTCGCAAGAAATAGACCACAATTATATCCCGTGGGATCCAATAGACAAAATATGTGTTACCTATGAACAGCTTTAGGTCCCAAGCAGTTACATAATTTCAGATCTGAGAGGACAGGAGATGCAATTTAATAATGGTGACAACGCTTCATTGAAAACTGTATAACATCCCAACCGCTTCATGGAGCAAAACTGCAAAGGTAAATTGGAATGAAGAAATGTTGTTATTATTTACATTTAGACATTTTTCAACTCCTAAGAGGATTTACATCTTTACCATCAAAATGGGAGTACAAATTTGAATTTATATCTCAATAAAGATTTGGATAATTCCTGAATTCAGCAGGAGGCCAAAATTTGCAGCATTATCAGGAAAGCACAAGGTAGGCCATGTAAAAAAATTGAAACTATATGAGTTCTTATTTTCCTCCCAGCCCAAGCACGTTTTAAATCTGAACCACATTATTCTGCATCGTGGTGGCGTCAGCCTACGTCATGTTTACATGACTAATACATTTCCTCACGAAGAACTTTTCCTCCAGCAATTGCTTTTAAAATACCACTTGCATTGCAGGAACTAGTCGATTCGGTTTCTTCAAGATGTCGGAGAAATTTACGGTTTCGTACATGGTATTTCTGACCATTACTTGGCTAGGTATTCTGATTTATTCCTGCCGCTTCCGAACTGAATATTCTATTTATGAATATTTAACCCTTGGCACCCACAGTATATTTGGTTACTTTGTTTCAGCTATTTAGTCGTCTTTCGCTCTAAGACATCCAGTGAATTACATCGATGGTTTTTGTTGATTCACTGTGTCGAACTGTTATTATACTCTTGCTTATTTTTCCGGCAGCCGTCAAAGTAACTGCGAGCGAAGTCTCTCAATTACCTCGGGACCTGGTCGTCCTGGATGGTGCGAATGTTACCATGTTCTGCAAATTTCCACTATTACAAGATACTGTTGACGTTCGCTGGTGGAGGAAAGGCGAGAAGACATTTTTTGAAAGGGACAGCAGAAGACATTTTACTCTAGAATGGGGGAGTGCAGAACTTGCACTCTGGAATGTCAAGGCCGCCGACTCCGGAACGTATTACTGTGAAGCAAAGTATCAGGAACGATCTTACGGGAATGGAAGTGGCTCCAGGCTCACTGTGTTCGGTGAGTGTGGCTGTCTGGAGATTTTCATCTCTGTGCATTTTACATCAATCTTAGTGATGAGGATAAAACGAAATGTTTCTTCTTCATAAAATGAACGGCGAGAATACATTTCTTTCCCATGTTTAATACACCCCAGTCCAGATGTTCTAAATTCAGAATTATAAAGAACAGAAGAGTTAATCACATTTCATGTCGCATCTTTAAGACACATAACAGAGTTAATTCTGTTTATATTATCGTACTTCCCCAGGCTCTTTCCCATTGCTTTTCATCCAGCCCTGTTCATCAGCTATCTCCCAGTTTAATCTAATGTCCGAGGTTTGTGATACCTTCGGACTTTACCCTTATTATCGCGAAGGTTCTCTCAATGCAACGAACTACTTTTCAAGCATGGTTAGGATTGTTTTGCAACCAAGAAGTCGAAGCAATATTCATACTAATGTGAATGGCTGGAGTTGGATAACTCGATTCGTCATCACAGAGGACGCAAAATATATGAATACTTTTATAATCTCTATCAAAAGTCTGTATGCAGCAGCACAATGCTCCATTTCCGCATCGACAAGTAGAGAGGAATAACACACAGTTCCAAACGAGTTAATTCCAACATCAAGTGACAATTTGTCGCATGCACTGCAAATTATCATTCTAACTTTTGTCATGCAGGATTAGCAAAATCTATATTTCTTTCACCATTCAAATGGGGAGAAATATCGACCTCTCAAGATCAAGATGAATTTTGATGGGATTAGACAGTAAAGTGTAGAGAAGCGAGCGCAAACGCACATTCAACACTTCCGCTGGCAGCTAATTCCACAATAGCAGCACTGTCTGAAGACTTTACTGCTCAGATTTGCTTTCAATTCTTCTCCTTTGACTCTTAAGCTCTGACTCCTAATTACATTCTCACTAAACCTCAGTGGATGAATCAGACTTTCATGCACCGTATCTTCACCCCTCATAATTTTGTCTACCTCTATCAAACGTTCGCTCATTCCCTTCCCTATCATAGGAAAAATCTAGCCTGTTAAACCTTTCCTCATAATTCGTGCCCTCAAATTCTTGCAATCACCTTGTAAGTTCCCTTGAACTCATTCAATCATATTGATAACTTCCTGCAGATAGTTAACCAGAACTTCAAACAATCCTCCAAATTTGTTCTCACTAACTTTTAATACAACTTCAGATTAACATCCCATCTCCTGCGCTTAATAATCTGATATATGAATTCCAATTTGACAAAGACTATCTTTACGATACTATCCCTCTTTGGCTCCACTTTCAAAGATTTATCGATCTATATTCCAAGATCATCTTTTTACCGCACTCCGCAATGCCAGTCTTGTTCACTGTGTAAATCCCAGACTAGTTTGTCTTCTCAAAGAGCAACAGCTGACAATTACCTTCATTTAATTTTATGTGCCATTTCCAGTCCATTTTTATACCTGGTCTATAACCCGCTGCAAGCTGTCGTAGCCATGCGGCATACGACTTGTCAAAAGCTTTCATTCAAAGAACAACTATCTGCTACCAAATTCTAGCTTCTCTGGTGAAGCCAACGTTACAGAAAATTGACTCCTTCATCCTGAATACCAAGTGAATGGTCTTGATCAACCCACCACCCCCATGCAGAGTTTTTCCAAAGCTCTTGCTAAAATCCACATTGAACATATCCACTGTTATCCTTCATGAAGAACCATGGTAACCCGCTATGAAAGCTCTTTAAGCTTGGTTAGACACAGCCTACCTTGCACAAAACAATGCAGTCCAGTCCCAATCTAGCACATTCTATCTAATTATTTATATATCCTATTTTTAGAATATCTCCCAATAAGTTACCCACTTTTCTGTAATACCCATTAGCCTATAATATCCCGGCTTATTCTGAGAGTCTATCTTGAATAACGGCAAACCCAGAGACATAACTGGAGAGCTAGTTCTTGGGAAACTGCAAGGTCTGAAAATATCGAATTCACCTGGACCAGATGATGTACATCCTAGGATTCTGGTAAAAGTTGTTTATGTGATTGTGGAGGCATTAGTAAAGAGCTTTCTAGAATAACTAGATTCTGGAATGGTTCTGAAAGACTAGAAAATTGTAAATGCCACCCCACTCCTCAAGACGGCAGAGAGGCAGACATGGGAAACTATAAGCCAGTCACTCCGGCCTCACTGGTTGACAAGATATTAGAGTCCGTTGTTAAGGATCAGGTCTTAGGTTACTTGGAGACACATAATAAAACACGCCATAGTCAGCCCAATTTCCTCAAGGGAAGTCCCGACAGACAAATCTGACTGAATTATTTGAAGGAATGAAAATCATGATGGAATTGATGGCTTTGTTGCAAAGTTTGCAGATGATATGAAGATAGTTGGACAGGCAGGTTGTTTTTTAGGAAATAAAGAGGGTACAGAAGGAATTAGACAGATTATAGAGAATAAGCAAAGAAGTTGCAGATATAATGCAACATTGAGAAGTATGTGGTCATGCACTTCGGTTCAGGGTATGAATGTTTTGACTATTTTCTAACTGGAGCGAAAATCCAGACACATTGAGGTGCAAAGAGACTTGGGAGTCCATGTGAAGTATTCCACGCAGATTAATTTGCAGGTTACATCTGTGGTCAGGAAGGCAACTGAAATGGTAGCGCTCATTTCATAAAGACTAGAATATAAAAGCAAGGATGAATATTGGGGCGTATAAAACACTGGCAAGGCGTCACGGCATATTGTCAGCAGTTTAAGTCCCCTTATATTGGAAAGAAAGTGTTGAAACTGGAGAGGGCGAAAAAGAGGTTCATGACAATGATTCCAGAATTCAATAGCCAATCATATGAGTAGCTCTGAGCCTGTTTTCATTGGAATTCAGAAAAAAATAAGGCTGACTGTATTGATCCCTACTTAAATGTGAAAGTACTTGATTGTGTGGTTGTGGAGAGGATGTTTGCTATGGTGGGAGAGTCTAAGGCCAGAGGACGCAACCTCAGAATAGATGAGCATCCTTTTTAAAAGGAGATGAGGAGGAATGCCTATACCCAGAGAGTGGTGAACCAGTGGATTTTCTTTTTTGCCACAGGCAGCTATGGAGACCAAGTTTTTATAAGTCTGTATATTTAATGCAGGGGTTGATATAATCTTGATTGTTTAGGGCATGAAGAATTATGGGGAGGAGGCTGCATATTCGGGCTGAGAGGAACATTTTTGCTATGATCAAATGGCAGAGCAAACTTGGTGGGTGAAATGGCCTAATTCGGCTCCTATATCCAATAGTCATGTGGTCTTAAAAAATTAGTTAAAGCCCAGTCCTCCGGCAACTCACCCACGAGTAAGGTGATTCTGAACACCTATATCGGAGCCCTTTCACTTTTTGAGTTAGCTTCCAACGAGGTCCGATAAGACACTTTGCTATGTTCTGGAGATATCCGCACCATAATTTCCCTCAAGGCTGTAATCCGTATATGGACCGTGACATTGCTTCTGTTTTGCCTCAGTTGTATAGCCTCTGTGTACGTCTCCCGAGTAAATATTGATGGAAATAGATTAGATCTCCCCCCACCTCTTTAGGCTCCATGCATTGTTGAATTCGCTGATCTTCAAATGAATCAGTTTTATTTGTCACTCCCCCTTTATGCTTAATGTATATGCAGAATGCTTCGATTTTTCTTTTTCACGTTGGCATTGTCCATCACCTAGAATTTGAGAATGCCAAGAATATTGACGTCGGTATAGGTGTGGGAAGTGGAGTCAGGCAACCGTGAGCTCCGGATGGCTATGGTAGGCAGAACGAAATCCTAACTGCTGTGATAAACAGATGAAACAATCTAACTATTGCATCTCTCCTGTTAGACACCGACCATAGCTGTAGCGGAAGCAGATCTTGTTTACAAAACCTTAAAATTGGACTCACGTTTTAGTGAGCTCTGTGTATTGTGAAATTGAAGTTGTTCAGTTCTTGTTTGAACCTCTGCAAGGCATCATTTCTATAAGCGATCCTATAGCAGTTCCAGGTCACTGTCGACCATTTTGCTGCAGGACGGCAGGCATTAGAAAGAATGAAACTATAGAATTAATGTGCTTAATATCAATTTGCATTTTCGTTCCTGGTTGTTTCACGGAGGAGAAGATTTGTCACATTCAACAAGGGGAAATGTTGTAGGAGCGGGTCACATTCCGAGAAAAGCTCTATTACTGGATGTTTCTGACTAGGAACCTCAACCCCAAGACCTAACACACTCCCTAAGCAGTTGAGCTGCCAGAAAATTAAACTCCATGGGCATTCGTGCTATAAAAAACTGTGATAATTTGAGTTTTGTTGCTCAGTCTTGATATGAAATGAAAAATCCAAAAGTAGCAAGGATTTCAAAGTCAACTGTGCAATAAAGCTCAAATACCGTTCAGAACAGAATGTCTCCCTCACTTCGGACCTCTTAGCTTCACCGTCGAAGTGTATTCTCTGAACACTTCCTTTCATCCGTCTTCCAAGGTGACTGTATTTGTTCTGCTTATCTTGTGACTGTCTGTGCTGGATGGTAACCTCATGTGCTGTGTGTGACTACATATACTGTACTGTATTTTGCAACTTGACCCCAGAAGAACAATGTTTCGCTTAGAGGTGTGTGTGTATGGTTGAGCAACAATAAACAGATCGGAAAATTAAAATAATTTATTAAATAATGGTTAATACTGGCGGGTAACTAATTTAATAGTTGAGGTCAACTAGTTGGTGGAGAGATGAAGGACCTACCTGAACAGAAATAGATGGAAAATACCCAATATAACTTTGTTTTTACTCAAGCTCCTCCAACTCCATTGAAAATTGTTCCTGTTGGAGGGTTTTCGTCTCCTGGAAAGCTTCTTTGTAAAACGGCTGCCTTCTACCCGGAGAAATTAGAAATCATTTGGTTAAGAAATAACGAAGAAATTCGCGCTGGAATAGAAAGTGTGACAAACCGGAGCGTGGATGGCATGTACGAAGCGTTTAGTTTACTGGAAATCACGCAGTCTACTTGGGGAAAAGATGTTTACACCTGCCTGGTGTCGCATGTCTCCCTCACGGTGCCTGCAAGTTTCAGCTACATCCTGGAGCAAGGTAAGATGGTGTCTCGATGAAGTCATGATGTTGGATCTGGGCCTTAAACGTCGACAATTTAGATCTACACGTACAAAAGCAGGATGTACTCAGCAGGACGGGCAGCATCCGTTGAACAGATCAACGGATGCTGCCCGGCCGGCTGAGTTCATCCAGCTTTTTTACGTGTTGATTTGACCACAGCATCTGTAGTGTACATTGCATTGACAATTTAGATCTGCCTGATCAGCTGAGTTTTTCCAGGATTTTTGAGTTACTCTGCATTTCAGCATGTTCAGAATATTTTGCGCTCAATATAAGATGGAAGAGCTCACAGGGTTATAGTGGTGCTGTCAATGTGCCCTTGTAAAAACCGTAACTGGACAGCTACCCAAACACGGAAGAATGACTACTTTTGAAGCTTACTCATTGACAGTGAATATTCAACATGAATGTTGTTCAAAATCTAATGTGTTATTCCGTTAGTTTAAATCTTGTAGGGCGAATTAAGAAATTGAATTCGTGCCGTATTTGTGAGGTGGTAAACTTCGGAACATTTGGCAAAATTATGACATAGCAAAACTTAAACTTTATATCTCATCGTGATATAACAAAGGTGGAAACTTGTATTTCCTGCCTGATGATATATTTTCAGATATTGTGCAGTGAAATTTGAAAGAAGCCTATGAAATATATTGTATTTTTAATTGTCATATGTGCATTTGTATTTAGTTGTATAAATGCTTCACAGTTTCTTGTTTCCCACCTGTAGATCGTGAAGACGGTGAAACGAAATTAATTCTGTCATGTGTAGTGGGCGGATCGGCAATTTTAGCTCTGATAATAGTTTTGCTGAAAGTCAGTTTAAAGAGATCTCACGGTAAGAACCCTGATCGCTGAGCAGTGTCTCCTCTTTTCGCGCAATATAGAAGCACGAAATATATTTAACTTCAAAAAGAATAAATGTTATTTCAGCATTATTAGACATGGATTGTGATATTAGAACCTGATTACATTGATAACCATCAGGCACAACACAAGCTGGATCTTCAAATGCAATGATTTCACCAGTCCACTCGCTGTATTTACATGCTGCACCTTATTCATAAATGCCGTTATATTCCTTTGGAATACTTCAGATGTCGTTTTCAATACAATGGCAGATCCAATTTTGAAACGTAAGCAACTGGGCGTAGGTCAAGTCTTACTGTGACTGTGTAAAGAACATTGACGAACTCGTGCATGTCTCATTGATTTTAATTTCCATTTTAGCGACAGTATTTCAATGTAGTACGGCCACTCATATGCTATTTATTGTCACTTTACAGCTTCGTTAAAATTCGAAGAATCTTGACCATAGTACCGTTATGTTGATGCACTGTATTAAGACAACTGATACCACAAAAACCTTTCTAACAGATTCATAAATTCAGCAGTTCCTCTTACGCGATGAATTCAATTGGTATCTGGCGAATAATCTCCAATTTTTCGAATGCAAATAATTTATTTTATTTTTATTAAGGGATCAACACAAGTTCTTTGGACAGATGTCAGAATGAAGAGACGGTAGGTGAAGGGGATTGTCTTCTTTCAGAGTGGTGTATACATATAGCAGAGCTTTTATAAATTTATTTTGTTCTAACATTTGGAGCTCAGTAGGGAAGAATGAAACTGTCCGACAGTTCTTCATTTTGAAGTACATATCCAAGATATATTTGAATATTCCTGTTGAATCTGTTTCTTAACCGGGTGCACTACGATGATCGGTAATATATACTAATATAAGTTAGGCTGTCAATCATACTTCCTGTGACGAATAATTAAATACAAATCTGAGACTGAGGTATTTTAGATGTCAAATATCGGTTTACGAGAATTGCTCTGTACTGGTCAATGGGGAAAATACAGTACACACACACAATTGTTCGCAATATATGTTACATTTGAATTGACGGCAGAGTAGGCAAGATTATAAATGCAACGAAATCTTGTTTTGGAATGTCATATGTAGTTTTTAACCCCGATTCCCAACAAAGATCTACACTACAGTGCATAACCTGCAATGGAATCGAATATGCTTCCAATTAACCGTGTAGTGTTTGGTGCATAGTGATATCCACAAGTTAACGAAACTCCATACTCCATGAGGCTACGCTGAAATATCTTCCTCAATTTTGAAAACAATGCCTGAAACTTACAAATGTATTATCATCTCCCATTTTGGATTTAATCCAGAAGTAAATCTCTCTAACGACATATTGGGGCAGAGAAAACGTTGTCCTTTCAATTTGAACACCTCTCCCCAGAAAGCAACATAAACGTTAAGTGTTTCTCTTTTGCTCTCGTGTTTCCTGAACTACTGCGTGTTTTATTTGTTTATTTTACTTCAGAGTTTCAGCAATTCAATGTTAGTAAATTTGTCCCACCTGGATTCTTCTGTTAGCATGTATTAAATCTTTATCGGTTGTATAACCATCTGTCTAGATCTGGAAACGTCATTTTGTGTTCCATTAATCACGTTCCCAATTTTAGAGTAGGTGATTATGTTTCCGTAAGGATAGCTGAAGCAGCAACTTTTCTCAGCTGTTTTCTTCCACCTGGGTGGACTTCAACCTGAAGGCATGAACATTGGTATCTCTGAATTTTGATACGTATTTCATCATCCCCCTTCTCTTTTTCTCTCTATTCGCTATTAGGGCTTCCTTTCACCTCTTCTCTTCTTATCTGCCCATCACCTCCTTCTTCCATTTCTTCCAGGGTCCACTCTCTCCTCATATCAGATACTTTCTTGCACCCTTTACCTTTTTCAATCATCACCTCCCAACTTCATCGTCATTCCATCCCCCAGTATACACACACCTTCTTACACACATGTTTTCTCCTATCACCTGCCATCTTGTATTCCCTCTCCACGTTCTTATTCTAGCTTCTGACTCCGTCTTTTGCTTTCCTGATAAAGCGATTTGGCTAGAAACATAGACAGTTTATTTACCTTCATACATGCTGCCTTACCTAAGGAATTAAATCATCATTTTTCATTGCATTCCTCAAGATTTCCAGCATTTGCAGAATCCCTCAAAAATATATTTCTTCCCTTGCTTTCACGAATGCAATTTAATTTTTACATGGAGTGACTGGGGGTGAATCCAACTGCAGGACACAGGCGCGCAGGTAGGGTTGAGAGGTGCTTGCACAGTTGGAAACGTGGAGCAGATAACCAGAAGGAACTTTGATACGGCGCTCTGATATGGAGACTTGACATGGAGACAGGGTTTTCATGGAGTAACTTGAAACTAGAGCTGAACTTAGAACCAACGGTTCTAAGCGGTCGGGAAACGAAGTCATCACACGGGTATAGAACAACGAACCAAGTGGCCCGTGCTTGTTAGGCCACAGTTCTTATCCTGCAGTCTCCGATGGAAAACTGGTGTTCTGTAATTAAGAGAACTAGCAGCAATTGGGAATCTAACGACCGGAATTAGGCATAATCAAGCAGATAGGAGGGAATGGGGGACAGCCAGACGGGACCATGAAATTCATATGTAATTTGCAAACGATGAAACACTAAAAACATGAAACGAGGAATAGCGATCCTTTCCAACGCCCATTATCAGCTCCATAATGAACACGAATATCTGATAATAACCTAGGAACACTGATCCAACAGAACATTGGTGTTATTAATGGAAATACCGAACTGTGACAAAACGGTAACCATAGGACATGAATGAACAAAGTGCCAACGTTCGTTCTATCAGTTGTGCGGTATCCACTGATGACAGGGTCTGTGTGCATTTGGAGTTCTGTTGGCATGTGTGACTGAGGAAACACCTGTAACATCTATAGGCTTAACAGTTTGCGGCAATCAGATACCTATAACACAAGCAAGTGTTTGTATTTTGAGTTAGCGAAATATTCTGTACTATACCTGTTGCTTCATGGAGTTACCTACTTGATTACACGATTATTTGAAGTTCATTTTAAGTAAGGAAAGAAACGCTCATTGTTCAGTGGGACAAAACGAGCTGTTTGAGTTGAACTACCTAATGAATCAAAAAAGGGAAAGTTTGATACAATGTTGACATAAACTTTGTGTAAGCGGCAGAAATGTAAAGTTAATAACTTATGAGTGCATCACTAATGTATTTTACAATTTTTGATTAAACTTGTTCAACTCAATGGGTTCTCGATTAACCGCTGATATTGCAATATTTTCACAGACTAAATGAAATTGAGCTGACAAACTGACTTACGCTGCTCTGCAACTTCCTGATTCTAAGAACACCTCAGCATCCTCTCATCTAAACAAACATACTTTGTACGAAGATGTAAATATATCAAAGAAACTGTGAAGCTGAGAAACCTACCGCAGTTTAGAGCTATAGACTATCAATGAGTGCAGACCTAGGCATTGCTTCTTTTAATTTCTTGCAATCAGACAAAGGTTGTTAATATATATAACATGTATAATTTTGGAAGATAAGGGATCAATATCGTCTTCGATTTGTTGGAAGCGATTGTAACTGGAAAAAAAAATAAAAGTAAGTAATTCAAGAATAAGATTGGGAATAAACCATTCCGCTCTCTCTATTGCCCAGTCTTAATCTCCATTGTACAGTCCCCGATCATTTCAGGAAAGAAAACTACATTGCCTAAAGTACCGCCCCACCCCCAAGATATTGCGTCCAGAGTCCACAGAGGATGAAAAAAAAATCAAGAGATTCGTCACCACTAGCGAGGGAAACTTTGCTGCAGGGTAATAAAAATGCCAACTGAACAGTTATTATTTGCTCACTTATGTCAACGTTCAACAGAGGGAAATATAGATTTGAAGATGTGAAAAAAATCGTAACAGGTTCTCGCGATAACACCTCTGTATTTGAATATTGATCAGTAAATATCGTATGCTGAAAAAAAAAATCAGTACTCTTCTGTTTCTTATACATTCACGGCCTATTACTCAAAATTAGCTGTATAATACAACTGCACTATCACATGGTTGTCATG